>NW_020944374.1:3696118-3804278 GCF_900497805.2 Vombatus ursinus
AGGAGAGGAGAGGAGAGGAGAGGAGAGGAGAGGAGAGGAGAGGAGAGGAGAGGAGAGGAGAGGAGAGGAGAGGAGAGGAGAGGAGAGGAGAGGAGAGGAGAGACGCTGTTCAATTGGATTACTTTTCTCTCACCAGTTACAAAAGCTTTGCTAAATTTTGCTTTTTCAACGTGGTAACGGAAATTTAGATGGCAGGGAGGATAGCAATAATTTTGGAGTATTAAGTATTGTACTTCTGTAGGAGCCTTAGGGCAGCACGACAGTGTGGGCTACCTGGAGAGAAGGCAGAGAAAGCAAGGTGGCATAAAGCCAAACCTTAATTATATCTTTTTTGATGTTTTGTCTAGGGTTGACCTTGAACCCTGATGAGGAGGAGAAAACGCTTTTCTTCTTACTCCGCCTCCTCTTCCCACCTGCACTGAATGGCCTCTAGCTCTAAAATATCTAGAACTCAGTCTAATATTAATTACAGGTGAAAATATGTTTCTGAGAGTTATCCTTTGAAGCTAAGTACCATGCATAGCATTATGTATATGGGAAAATTTCCCTCAATTTTTCAAAAACAAACAAAACCGTCTACAGAGGAAGATTTGGACTGCCCATATTTAAACATGATTCTTATTTATTCCTATTATGCTATCTCTGTATTTTTTTTTTGCTACAATGGATACTAATTTCTTGATATAGATCTTTCTTAAGAGTTTTACTTTTGAAATTACTGTACAATAGAAAGAACAAAATAAACATCTTATATTTGAAGAGTGCTATGTGGCCCTGTGAACACGAGAGCCTTTAACTTAATTTCCCTAGATTGCTTTCTTTGTAATCATCAACTACATTCTACCCAAGTTGGGAGCACCTTGGTTGTGTGGTTGCTGTTTGGCAGAGGGATGAGAAGATGTGGGATCATTTTAAAAAAAGCAAACATTGGTTGCTTCTGAATATTTCCACCCAGAATATAGGCTGCCTTCACCTCCAGTTGACCATATGCTTTACCAGCATTCTCTAAACCCTTTGTTTGATTATGATACTTGGTTATTTTTATCTAGTCTTTCTCTTTTCATAAAGGGAGGCAATGTGAATTTACTGATATGACTTTAGAAGTAAGACCCTAAGGGTGTATATTTGTCATCTGTCATTCTCAATGTTGAGAAAGAACCATATGAAGCAAATGTGAGGAGGTAGCTATCTTTGTACCTATTGCTCAGTGTAAATACAGATGTCGTCCCCACGTCAGTGCTCCAGAGCCTAAAATCCCCAGTGGGGAAGGCACCTTGAGAAGCCTCTGATCAGAGGCAGGGCTGTTGTACCCAAAAGAAAAAGGTGCTCCCTGCAAACAGTGGAATTTCAACAGCCTAGGGACTATTTGATTTGCAATAAGAAAAGACTAACACATGTCCTAATGTTTTAAGTTGAATATTCTTTCTCAGGGTCTAGGTTTGTAACCAGACACAGTGCAGTGCAGTGCAGTGCAGTGCCTAGAAAGCTAGCCTTGGAGCCAGGAGGACCTGGGTTCAAGACCCACCTCTGACTCAACCTTGCCGTATGACCCCGGGCAAAGGCACTTAACTCTCAGTGGTCTAGCTAACTTTCTAAGATTCCAGTTACAGAGAGAGTGTTTCCCAATGTGGAGTTTCCTAGACCACTAAATCAAAAGTCTAGTTCTTATTCCTAAAAGTCTATACACTTCCTATGAGATGTTAAGAGACATAAAACAAGAAAGTCCTCAGAAATGGGGTTGGACCCTATGTGGAAGATTTCTGTAATGACATGGAAAAAAGTCACAAAGAATTATCAACAATTCCCTCCTCTTTAAGAGGGGTTATACCTCAGGGCACTGTGCACTGGGCCCCCTTCTCTCCCTATACCATCTCTCAGTGACTTCTTCAACTACACTGGGTTTAATGATTATTTCTATGCATATGATTCCTAGATCTACATACATATTTAGATATCCAGGACAAGGTCTCTTGCCTGAATTCCTCTCACAGATCACTGCAATTCCAACTGGATGTTCCAAAGATATCTCAAACTCAACATCTCATGGCACACCAAGAAGAGCTCTTACTCTAGAGTCAGAAGATCTGAGTTCAAATCCTAACTCAGAAACTTGACTAACTGTGTGAACCTATATAATTCATTTCACCACTCTGTGCCTCAGTTTCCTTATCTTTAAAATGAGGAGCTGGACTCAATGACCAGAAAGGTCTCTTCTCGTTCAAAATGTATGATCCAATGATACATAAACATATAGTTTTATGTCCAAAATAAAACTCATGATGTTTCTCCCCAAACCCATCCCTGTTTCCAACTTCTCTCTATCTCTTCAGTACACTAACATTCTTCTAGTCACTCAAGCTTTTAACCTCCAAGTCATTCTCAACTCTTCACTCTCACTTGCTCCCCAGAACCAGTCAGTTCCCAAATCTTGTCAATTCTACCTCCACGACGTCTCTATATGTCTGGCCCCTTCTCTCCACTCATATAGCCACCTCCTAATTCAAGGCCCCATCACCTCTCATCTGTACTGTTACAATAGTATAGTGATTCATTTCCCTGCCTCTAGTGTCTTCCCATGCCAATCCAGCCTTCACAAAGTTGCTAAATTGTATTTCTACAGCACAGATCTGACCATGTCATTCCTCCACTTAAGAAAGTCCTGTCTCCCAGTAACTTCTGTGATAAAATACCAATTCCTCTGGCATTTAAAGTCCTTCAAAACCTGGCTCCAGCTTATCTCTACAGGCTTAATGAATGTAACTTTCATTCATGCCATGTACACTTAGGTCAAACCAGCCAACTTGTTGTTCCCCAAATCTGATCTCCATGCCTTTTTGCACAGGGTGACTTCCCTGCCTGAAATACACACTTTTTTTTTTTACTTCCACTGGGTGTTTTCCGCAATTCCCTTCAGTTCTTATCTCAAAGGCCACCAAATCAAGTATATGGCTTATCCAGATTCACCACAACTGCTAGTGCCATCCCCAACCCTCAAAAACAACTATGTGTGTATGTATGTATGTATATATGCATGTATGTATTTTGTATTGCCTAATCTGTGCACATGATGTCTCTAGCAATAGAACATAAGCCCCCTGAGGGCAAGTAGGGACTGTTTCATTGTTTGCCTCTGTATCCTCAGGTGCCAGCATAGTATCTGTCACATAGTATGTGCTTAATAAATGTGTGTGTGTGTGTGTGTGTGCACGAGCGTGTGTGTATTTAAATAGAGCCAAAAGGTGTGAGTGGACTGCAACTGGCATTGGTGGAGTGGAAGACCTACTCTTCTGAGATCACAGATCCATCCAAGTCCCAAAGCAGATGGGGCAGGTTAGCATGATATGATATACTATAACAGGAAAGAGCAGCAAGAAAATACAGAGAATGCTGAAGAATTTCCTCAAAGCATCTGTCTTCAGTCTGTCACAGGCATACGTGATCAGGCTGTACAAAGGCAAAGGGTAGCAGGATAGCTGGCCCTGTTGAAAAGACAGTTTCTACTTCCATGCAATCGAGTCTTTCTGCAGTAAAAGATTTCCCAGTTCTTGCTTATAAATTATGTAGTGTGGTATATAGATTTATGAGAACACTTTTAATGTATAATTAATTGTGAAACTGATTAAACATTTATTTAATTAGATTATAATACAATAATTTAGCAATTACATTAAAAGGTGGATAAAACAAGACACAGAAAAACATGACTGCTTTCCTAAGGCTGTGTCTGCCAAAGCATGGGTCTGACCATGTCATTCCCCTAGCCACTAAACTTCAACGTTTTCCTATTATCTCCAAGATGACAGAGAAACTCCACAGCTCTTCACATCTTGGCCCCTTCCCATCCTCCCATTCTTCTTACACTTTCTTCCCTTTCACAGATTCTACAACCTAGCCACGCTGGCCTATCTGCTATGTCTCAGATATGACACTCTACCTCCTGTATCTCTGCACTGGTTATCCTCCATGCCTGGAATGTTCTCCCTCCATTTCTTAGAATCCCAGACTTGCTTCAAGATTCAGTTCAAATCCCCCCATCTGAAGAAGGCCTTTCCACCAGCAGCCTCCCCATTATCCAGCAGTATGCTGGGAAATGTTTTGACAACTGGCTCTGGAAGTGGGGAGAGGAGAAGGCAGAGTAGTATGCACAACACACTTTTAATCTCAATCTGCATTATTAATGCTTTCCCCATCACTTCCTTAAGTCTAGAGACAATCAATAAAACAATAAATCAAAGCCCTGATTTGTAGTATGTGCTACTTTCTGAAGTATAAATGCTTATATTGAAAATTTACCAATTGGCTCTCCTGAGCCAGTGAGACTTGGTTGTAGCACACCCTTGCCAGGTCTGAGTTAGACTACTTGCTGGTTTGCTTTAAAGAGCTAGAGGTCCCTAAGTAATATTCTACCCTAAGTCTGTGAATGCTTGTAAAAACAAAGACTTAAAAATATATCTTGTAGCCATTTATGTATGCATCTATACATAATGTTCCTAGATGATGCTATCTGATTCACAATCAAGACGGGATTAAATTACTAAAAATCACCAATCCTGCTGCTATTGACTGGGATAGAGGCTCTGGAGTTCTCCCAGCCAATAAGAACTTGTTCATTTGTAAGGAGTTGCACATGTTTTCCCTAAGGCATGGGAAGCCCTACACTAACCATTGTAAGCCACTGTAAATTCAACAAACATAAAAAGTAACAGAAATAATTAAAAACTCAAACCAGATGTTGTCATTAGAAAAGCAAAATGAAAGAAAAGAGTTCTGACATTTATGTTTTCAAAGGGGAAAATAACTTTCATGTGCCAATAGAAGCCACTATTGACTAAGGAGCATAAATTTCAAGCAAGAAGGGACCTCAGAGGTCATTGAGTTTAACCCTTACCTTTACAGATGGGAAAACTGAGGCTCAAGGAAGGTCAGTGACTTGCCAAAGCCCCTCCCACACACACATACACATATTAAATACACGTGAAAGATGAGAATGAAGCCAGTATTCTCACTATGACCTGGCGCTGTTCTCTATGGCCTACATCATTCAAACACTCATGGGAACTTTGGCCTTCCCCTTCCCCCTCTGGCTTTGGGACTCAATCCCCAAATTTCTCAAATGAAAGTAAAATTTCCTTGTGGCGAACATGTACTTGACAAATATGATGGTGTTTTATTTTTTTTTAATACCACCTCTTTTTGCCACTGCATATCACCCAGGAAAACTGATACTGAAACCTCAATATTTTTTTACTATAACTATTCATATCTAACTAAATCAAACTTTGCAGATGTTTTGTCACTTGAAACCATGACCAAAGAAACCAAATTAGGCATTCTGTATTTCAGATGCCTCCATTTAATAATAATTACAATTTATATTCTGCTTTAAGGTTTGTAAAAGACTTTATATATGTTAACTTATTTGATCCTCACAACAACCATGTTAGTTAGGTAGGTGCTATTTTTATTATGTCTATTTTACAGATGATGAAATTGTGAAGTGACTTACCGAGGATCAGACAGCTAGTGTCTGAGGCAGAATTCAAACTCAGGGGGCCCTGACTCCATGTCCTGTACTCTATCTACTATGCCACCACCTAGCTTCCCATATTAATTTCTTCCTAAATGGAAAACATTGTAGTTACTTGTAACATTTCACTCTTCTATTAAGGTTGCCTCCGGATCACTGCCTTGTCATGGTGGAGGGGCTTGCATAGCTCAATGAAACTACAAGCTATGCCATGCAGGGTTACCTAAGGTGGACAGGTCATAGTGGAGAGTTCTGAGAAAGCAAAATGGCTGTCTAAGAGGCTTCACAAATAGCTGAGGAAAGAAGGAAAGCAAAAGGTAAAAGAGAAAGCTAAAGATATGCCCAACTAAATGCAGAATTCCAGAGAAGAGCAACAAGAGATAAGAAGGTTTTCTTGAATGAGTAACGCAAAGAAATAGAAGAAGACAATAGAGTGGGATAAACAAGAGATCTATTCAAGAAAATCAGATATATCAAAGGAAAGTTTCATGTAAAAATTGGCACAGTAAAAGACAAAAATGGTAGAGACTTAACAGAAGTAAAAGAGATTAAGAAGAGGCGGCAAGAATACACAAAAGAACTACACAAGAAAGATATTAACATCACTGATAATTATGATAGTGTGGTGGCTGTTGTAGAACCAGACATCCTGGAAAATGAAGTCCAGTGGGCCTTAGGAAACACTGCTAACAGTAAGACTACAGGAGGTAATGGAATTCCAGCTGAGCCATTTACATTTCTTAAAAATGATGCTGTTAACATGCTGTACTCAATATAACAGCAAATTTGGAAAACTCAACAGTGGCCATTGCATTGGAAAAGATCAGTTTATGTCCCAATATTAAAGAAGGGCAATGCCAAGGAATGTTCAAATTACTGAACAATTACACTTATTTCACATATCAGCAACATTGTGCTTGATTCTGCAAGATAAGCTTTAGCAAAATGTGAACAGAAAATTACCAGAATTTCAAAAAGGCAAAGGAACTTAGAGACCAAATTGCCAATATTTTCTGGATTATGGCAAAAGTAAGGGAGTTCCAAAGAAACATCTACTTCTGCTTCATTGACTACACTAAAGCCTATGTGAACCACAACAAAATGTGTGGCAAGTCCTCAAAGTGACAGGAGTACCAGATCATCTTGTTTCCTAAGGAACCTGTACATGGGTCAAGAAGCAACAGTTAGAACCAAACATGGAACAACTGATTGGTTTAAGACTGGGAAAGGAGTATGGCAAAAGCTGTATACCGTCATCTTATTTAACTTATATGCAGAGTACATCATGGGAAATGCTAGACTGGATGAATCAAAAGCAGGAATTAAAGTTGCTAGGAGAAATATCAACATCTCAGATATGCAGATGATTCCACTTTGATGGCAGAAAGGGAAAAGGAATTAAGAAGTCTCTTGATGGGAGTAAAAGAGGAGAGTGTAAAAGGTGGCTTGAAGCTTACCATCAAAAAAACAAAGATCTTGGCAATTGGTCCTATCACTTCCTGGCAAATAGAGGGAGAAGGGATGGAAGCAAAATTAAATTTTATATTTTAAGGCTCAAAGATCACTGCAGAGGTGACTACAGTCATGAAATTAAAATATACTTGCTCCTTTGAAGGAAAGCTATGGCAAATCTGGACAGTATACTAAAAAGCAGAAACATCACCTTGCCAACAAAGGTCTATATAGTCAAGGCTAGACTTTTTTTTTCCAGTAGCAATATTTGGCTGCAAGAGTTGGACTATGAGGAAAGCTGAGCACTGTAGAATCAACTCTTTCAAATAGTAGTGTTGTAGAAGACTTTTGAGAGGCCAATGGATGGCAAGGAGGTCAAATAAGTCAATATTTAAATAAATAATTCAGGCTATTTACTGGATGGTCAAATACTGAAACTGAAGTTTAAATACTTTGGATACATCATGAGAAGACATTGGCTGAATTCATTGGCTGAAAAAAAATCCTGATGTTGGGAAAGATTAAAGGCAAAAGGAGAAAGGGACAGCAGAGGATGAGATGGATAGAGTCATGGAAACAACAAACATAGACTTAGACTTTGAAAGATAGTGGAGGACAGAAGGGCCAGTGTGCTATGGTCTATAGGTCACAAAGAGTTGGACAGGACTGATCAACTAAACAATAACAACAATATTCTATTAAGGAACCAGAATGCTAGGGAAACAAAGAACTGTGATTTAACATGATAAATGCAATCCTTTTCTTTCTTCGTTGTGGAAAATCTTTTTTCTTTTATTTTCTTTTTTTTTTTTTACAATGCCTGAGTCCTCCCTGCTTTTTCTAAGTTCAATCTAGTGAATAGAGTTGAATCTTTTTTAATGACTGAATCTCCTGTAAGTGCCCTTTAAGTCATCATTCTGAAGATCAATGATTTCTGTCTAGGACTATAGATACAAATGTAGAAGGTGGAGCTGAACTGACTGTATATTGAGCCCCAGCAAGACCCGCGAGTTGATTTTGTGACTAAATCTCTCATACACATATGTGTGAATACACATACATATGCATAAGATATAATAGCACACATTTGTTCATGCATATGTGTATTTATAGTTTCCTAAAAGGTGAATACGAACGGGAAAAATCCAGATAATTGAGCATTCTAATTACTTGGGTTCTGCCTTAAGCTTTATTACCTCCACGAATAACCAATGTTATTATTTGTACATCAGACTATTAGTAAAATAAATCAGAGTTCACCACAACCCACCCATCCACCCCTCTCCCAACTGCCATATATAATACAAAGCCCATTTGTTAGTCAACAATGTTTGTTGAAACATCATTCTCTAGAAATCTCTATACTAAGAATTGCAAAAGGAGTGAAGCTCAAGGAAAAAAAATGGAAGTCTTTCCCCTTGGAGGTTTCACAGTATACTGGGGAAACAGGGAAGCTACGCAGGAAGAAACAAAATCAAACATGGTAAAAATGCTATGTGTGTTTATGTGCATGTATAAATATAAATGCTCATGAACAAATACACATAAACTGATTTCAATGCTTCATATGTGGGTCCATCCTCCATCAAAGGTGATGGCAGCCACTTTCACACTTTCGTGGATGGCCTTCATTGTTTCTTGAGGTAAAAAGAAAAAATACATTTCTTGTTTATAAATACGGACATACTATCACTTTGCCCAGATCTGAAACCTTTCAAGCTCAGATGGACTTTAAAGATTTATGTGCCACTGGAATGACCTTCAGTACCACGATTACCTCCAGGCCATGATGAGGGACTGGATAATATATACAGGTAGACATACATATTTAGGTTTGTCTGTATGTGTACAATGTTGTTGTTATTCAGTCATTTTAGTCATGCCTGACTCTTTGTGACCCTATTTGGGGTTTTCCTTGGCAAAGATACTGGAGTAGTTTTCCATTTCCTTCTCCAGCTCCTTTTACACATGAGGAAATTGAGGCAAAGAGGGTTAAGTGACTTGCCCAGGGTCACAGAGCTAATAAGTATCTGAGGCTGGATTTGAATTCAGGTTCTCCTGCTCCAGGCCCAGAACTCTATCCACTGTGCCACCTAGCTGCCCTCATGTCAAGTGTCGTTGTTGTTATTGTTGTTAAATCATTTTAGTTGTATCTGACTCTTTGCGACCACATTTGGGGTTTTCTTGGCAAAGATACTGGAGTGGTTTGCCATTTCACTCTTCAGCCCATTTTACAGATGAGGAACTAAGACAAACAGGGTTAAGTGATTTGCCATAGCTAGTAAGTATTGGGGGCCAGATGTGAACTCATGAAGATGAGTCTTCCTTATTCCAAGCCCAGTGCTCTATCCACTGCACCACCTAGCTGCCTATATATCTACAATACACATACAGACAAGAGGAGAGGGGAGAGGAGAGAAGATGAGAGGAGAGGAATCATTTAACTTCTTTGAGCCCCAAACAACTTTTTAAGACTCTAAGTTATAAATGTGATGGCACCAGAATTGGTGGAAAGTCTTCTGAAACTAATAGAATTGTAGGGCTACCATGTAGTGATATATAGGTAGAGTTTAGAAATCTATGTATGTATGTATACATGTATACAATTATGTATACATATATGTGTATGGGTATAGATGTCCATGTGTATGTGTATATATGTCATCATTGACTAGGATTTAATGGAGTAAGGAAGACTTAGACTCTCCCGATACTTACGTGCTTTGTGATGGCAGGTAAGGCACTTAGCCACTCAGGGCTCCAGGCATATCTCTAAGACTATCAGTTACTGAGGAATTACTGAGCTTTGCTGATGAGGAGTTTCCACACCAAGACTTCCCTCCACTAATGAAATCACAAGTAGTATTGCACATACATACCTTTTTACACATGCATACACACCCACGTATGTGTATAGATATGTATGTATATATAGACATAGAGATAAAGAGAGGTACAATACCCCATCCAGCTACAGAAGCCATGTTGAAGGTAGTTTGGGTGAATGGTTCCCTAGAGTAGGAGACAGGTGTGGAGCATCTGAAAGGAGAGGCAGGATGTGTGGGCCAGTAGCTAAGTGGGCTAGGCTGGAGTACAGATTAATTACAAGAACAAAGGTCCTGTAGTGGGGAGGGGGTGGCAGTTACAGATGGGTTATGATCTGTGTGGGTGCAGGAAACTGATGAAAGAACAAGAATCAGAGAGGGATTCGAAGATGGGAAAATGAAATGATTAAAATAATATATAGCATAGATTAAGGGGAGAAACTGGGGGCAGGCAAACGAAAGTTTCATATAGCTTTTTCTACTCATAAAATCTTAAAAACAGTCCACAGTTTCACTGTGCTTTAATTAAAAGATCTCAAACCGAAAATGATTTTTAAAAAAGCTCTTGAAAGACTATACTATATTGCAAATAGATGAAATCCAAGTAAAGTGAAATGTGATTTGCGTCATACTCAATCCTACTTGTACTTGACCCTACTGGAAAAACTGATTTAACTATCAAGTATTTAAGTAATATTATATCCTAAAATGATTCTTCACTGGCTCCCATAGATTCACTTCTCATCTCGATACAGAGGACTCCCAGATCTATATATCTAGCCCTAATAACTCCCTCGAGCTCTAGTCCCACATCTCCAACTGCCTATTGGACATTTCTAAATAGATGTCCTGAAGGAATCCCAAACTCATCAGCTCCCAAATCTTCTTTTTGTTTCTACCTCCACAATATCTCTTGCATCCATCTTTCTCTCCATGCACATAGCCACCTCCTTAGTTCAGGCACTCACTACCCCTCAGCTTGATTATTGCTATAACCTTCTCATTGAATTCCTTGCCTTATGCCCCTCCTCTATCTACTCCATCTTCCATATGGCTCCCAAAGTGATTTTCTTAGAGTGCTGACACAATGAGGTCACCTCTCATTAAACCCCAAGGATCATCTGTTACTTCTATGGTCAAATATAAACTTCTCTGTCATCTAAAGCTCTTTTTGACTTGGCTTTATCCTTTCTTTAGAGCCATATTACACATTACTCACCTTCATGCACTCTGTGATTCAGCCACACTGATCTTATTGATGTGCCTCTCTCACAACCCTCCCTCTACCATTTCCATGTTTTTATACTAGGATTCCTCATGCCTAAAATGCTTTTTCTTTTTACCTCTATATCTTGTAATACTTGATTTGCTTCAAGACTGCTCCAGCACCACCTTCTATTTGAGGGATTTTTTGGTTCTCTGCTCCCTTGCCATCCCTGGCTAATAGTACATCTCCAAGGTTATCTTAAATTTGCTTGGCATCTATTTCTACTATACATACATACATAAGCACACACATAAATACATACACACATACACACTGATACATTTATATGTATACACACACTCACGCACACAACACACACATACATACCTCATTAAGAATTTAAGCTCCTTGAGGGCAGGTATTTTTGGGCATTTATTTTTATATTCCTAGAACTTAGCACAGTGACTGGCACATATTAGACATTTGAGAGATTATTGCTGATTGGCTGACTTTCATTTTAATTACAATCATTAAGTACTCTAGGGATCTTTTGCTTGGTCCTTTTCTAGGTTGTAGAACTATATTCAAGTATCTAGAAGATAAAAAAAATGCTTCCTAAGCACCATGATTTCATCTATGTGGATACTGGCTCCCTGTGCAGAGCTCATTCATACACTCTCATCCTGGGTGATTCCTCTCCATGTCCTTCCATAAGTCCAAGTTTTACAGAAAAGATCCTTTTATTAAGGAGATTTGTTCTGTGAAGTTTGGATTCAGTCAAAGTGCTGCACTTGAGAACCTAAAGGGCCACATATGGCCTCGAGGTTGCAGGTTTCCCACCCCTGCTTTAGGTCTTTTGTTATTTTCTGGATGTCGGAGCAACATCTGGATTGTCCACATGTTATGCCTTGCTCTGGTACCACAATCAGTCAATTTCCTTTTCTGCTTTCTGCTTATACTCTTCCTTGATGATACCTCTGAATGCAACTAAGATATAAGAGGATCCTAAGAGAACATGGTTCAGAATATTAAAGATTCTGGACAGATGCAAATTTAGCCCGGATGCCTGGGAAAATCTTCTAACACTTGAAGCTATCCCAAAGAGGAATGGATGGCTGATATCAATAGGTATTACATCACTGAAGGTCATTAAGCAAAAGCTAGATGACCATTTGCTGGAAAAGAAATTCTTGTCTTGGTATGAGTTAGATTACAGGCTCACTGATGTCCCTTCCAACTCTGAAGTTCTTACATGCATATGAATTTCACATAAATACATATACATATTAATGTACATATACAGATACATACACAAATATGCTCACATGGGTATACATACACATGCACATTATATATCAAAGAGATAGGCAGATTGATAGATAGACATGTAGATATAAAGATAGATGAGACAAACCAAAAGAACTGATAGATAGACATTTGGGATCTTTACTCCCAAAAGGAGAGTGTATCATTTGGACTCAAAGGACCCTGGGTTTGACTCACAGCACATTCACTTGCTAATAGTGCAAACATGAGCAAGTAACTTCCTTTATGTAGACCTCAGTGTCCTCATCTATAAAATTAAGGTGGTTGTATTAGATGATTTCTAAAGTCCCTTCCAATTCTAAATCTATAAACCTCTGATTCTCTGAAATAATCCCTATATCAATTTAAAAACATTTTAACAAAATGTAAAGTCTTTCGGTAGTCTACATTTCCAATCTACTTTTTTTCTACAGATCAGGTTTCACCTTAATATACTAAACAGAGTGATATATTTTGTAGTTTAAGCAGGAGTCATTTTGTGTTTGGGTAGCAAGGCTAGGCCAGTGTAACATATGAAAATGATCCAAAGATAAATTTATAGTTTTCAATAGAAAAGAGATTTCACTTCGTGAAGTCTCTTTTCAAGTTCTAGATCCCTTTCTTCTGTGTCAGAAAAGAATTAAAGACACAATGATCTCTTTACAGTAGATAATTCTAAACTCAAAGTTTATAAATATGAATGGAACAACAGAATGTGACAGGTACAAGGATATCATTCATGGGCAGTATGTGTGATGCCTTTGGTTTAGTTTGGTTTGGTTTGTGGAGAGAAGTAAAAAAAAAAGGCGGATTCTTAGAAGATGGTGCCTCCTCAGCACAATTTTTTAACTTAATTTTTTAAGAACATTCACATTTCTAACATAGGCATACATAGAGTGTGAGCCAAGCATGCCAGCAGGAGATAAGGATTACCATTGTGCCATCCCTTGAGGAAAAATAGATGGGACAAAGGTAATCTTTACCCCAGGGTGTGCCATAATATTTGGGCACACCTAGTCATCTATGCACACATGCGCTTTCCCACATGATCCAGAAACTTCTAAGGACAGTAAAGGTCTAGAGATATACTATGCATTCTAGGAGTTATCTGGCTGTGGATTGAAGAGGTACACCTTTCACTTTTATACACATAATCAAATCCTTCTGCTCTTACACATGTCTATAATCTGCTCTTACATGTATCTATAGTAAGTAAGATAATCAAGGTGGTTATCAAGGAATTTGTATGGGAGTTAAACTCTTGATTTTTTGCTTTTCCTAGTGATTAGCCCCCAGGCCAGGGTCATATATCTGATCTCATATGAACCAGTTAGCACCATTCTATTTCACAGCTAAAGGTACTGACTTCAGCCCTAACCTAACTCCAACAGCAATAATGGGAGAATGTAGATAAATCACTGTCAAACCATCCCCCACCCTCATGAGGAAAAAAATATTCAAGCATAGGGCCTGATGGTGTTGGGTTAGAAGAAGCAACAGAGTCAGTTATTTTTACATTTCAAAAGTAACATATTACAAATAAATTGGTAAAATGCCATGTTGTGGGAGTTCAGAAAATTCTATACTTGGTAAAGAGGAACTCATTAACTGGCCTTGTGTTGACACAGTCATGAGATGTTTCATACAAGTAGATACTTTTGTTCTTTTTAACTTGTTGATATGGGGTAGAATGGAAGGAAAAAATTACAGGGTAGTAAACGTGGTGAGGGAACAACGCATTTGCTGAGTTAAAAAAAAATTATAACTGAGATTCTTAAAGTCTAGCCAAGGCTCAGATTCTCATAATCTAGCCAATAGCTCACTAATGTTCAGATTCCTTAAGAGTCTGGCCAATATGGCTGATCTTTAATAAACCTTGTCTTTGACTAAAAGACGGCTTGGATTTAATTCATTCAGGCCAGACTGTGTGTCGTGATTCTGGGGTCCCAGCACCCCTATACCCCTAAACCCTAACATTTTAGTGGCCTATATGGGGAAGCTGCCTAACCCTAAGTTCTCCTCCAGCCAAGACTGGAAGGTACGTAAGCTTCCCCCCTTCTTTCTTGCCCTGCAGTTGGGGTCGCTCTCCAAGCACCTAGGGAGGCTTGGAGGTGCTTTTTGGGCAGACAGTTACGAAGCTGTCTCACACTTGGCCTGATGTTCTCAGGCTCTTGGTTCATTGGTTAGGTTCGAGGTCATGGACCTGGGTACACCTTCCACAGCATAGAGAACAAGGACAGATGCCCGATCTGGAAGTGTATGCCCAATTCTGTCAATTCTCTTGGCGCTAGAGAATTGGGAAAACTGCAGGTGCTTTTTGGTTCCCTGAGGCTTACTCCCTTCTCTCTACATCCCTGAATCCTCCTTCACGGAGGCTATAGGGAAAAGTTAGAACAACTAAAAATATCTTAGCAGATTCTGGAGGTTTTGTGATCAATGATTTATGAGTTTTGAAACACCTCCTTACAACCCTGTTCACACCCTTCTCCCACTCCCTTCCCTTGAGTCAAGAGGGTATCTTTATTAACCCCTCTCATAGGAGAAGAGAGTTTCACCCTTCCCACCTCACCTTCAAATTCACCCTCTCTCACCTGGTGAAAGGAAGGAGGGGGGAGGGGCAACAGGTACAGCATGGACCCCATTGATAATGGCCTTGTACCTTGGGGGAACCTTTGCCTCAAAGAATCACTCAGGTTCAGCACATCCTGCTCACCCCTCCAACCCCCACCTCAACTCCCAGCAGTCATGGGGCGAGTGGGAAGGGGGATGCGTCAAGGTAAAGAAGCTAGCCATCTTCCCAACTTGGGTAAGTCCACTCTTTTAAAGTTGTAGCTTTAACTGTTAATGATGAGATGTTGATTCTCTGTGTAAAGTAATTTGGAAATGCATTTAACAAAGCTGAAGTTACCTGATTAGTAATGGGTTTGTTTCAAATTTCATATTGGTAAACTTTTTTGTATCAGTTTTGTCAAGCAACTTTTCATAATTTGGTTACAGTTAAAACAATTTGGCTATTTTGGTTATTGTTTTAATGTGTAAACTTGCCAAAAAGCTTGTTTGGGTTATGGCTTGCTAAGAATTTGCAAGTATATGGAAATAATCTCTAACAACTGGTTTTTTACACCAGGACAAATTTAAATTTGAAATGTAAATCCAGGAAAAGTTTTTCCTAAGCTGTGATTAGTGAAATTTGCTGTTTGAGATAAAAGCTCATGGGACCACAAATTATTTTATTTTGAGTTGTCTGATGGATCATAATAATCCATCAATAATCAATAATCCCCTATCTGAGAGAAATGCCACAAGCTACTTAGAGAGAATGTGATACTGGTGGCAAGTCAGCATCAAGAAAAGCTGAGAGGACAATTTTAGCCTCAGTCTAAGATGGGATCCTCCTGGCTCAGTTTCCCCATTATGTTCCTTTGAAAAGGAATGTTACCCACCTGGCTATTCCTGAGTGGAGTCTGGCTATGAGGTGGATTTGATACTGCATGGTTGGCAAATAGACAGCAAAAGATATAAGCACAATGCAAGTGTGTGAGATCTAGCTGTTTTGATCTGAATGTGCAGTCATTCAATACCCCCAAACAACTGAAAGTAAATCAGAAACATCTTCAGTTCGGTTTGGGAAGGAAAATTTCTGTGATGATTGAAGAGGAAGTCAGCCTCTTGGCAAATTCATTTGTGTGACTATTGAGCCCAGGAGGGGAAAACTTCTACCTGCAAAAGTGTTACTTAAACTTCTGAAAAAGTAACTCAGAGAATCCCACAGGTCAAATGTAAATGATTTTAATGGGGCTCTTACACTTTTACTTCTCCCTATGTCTGGGCCCTGCAAGTCTTTTCTGTCAGATTTGTGTCTTCCAGATTACAGACCATTCACCTACATTTGGTAGCAAACAGCGGGTACCAGCCAATGTCTCCCCATTGTTCCCTGGATGCAGCCTGTGCTTCCTTCCAGTCAACCTCCTATTTGGGACTCCCTTGAGGCAGGGACAGCTCTCAGCCCCTTGCCAGCAGAAAGCAGTTTCAGAAGCCCAGACCTTAGCCCCTTACCTCAAAAGAATTTGAATCTCATTTGTTTGAGAGGGGAATGATGAGGTACAGGCCCAAGCTGAGACCTTTGCCCCTCACCCCAAAAAGAATTTGGGTCCCATTTGTCTACAGGCCCTAGAAAACCCTTGGACTGTCCTTGAATTCTCTTACTTGATAAAGGAAGTCTCTAGCTTTGCCTGAGGCTATAATCCTATCAATTGGCCTTTCACTATGGCCTGCTGCCCAAGCACCCAATTCTCTGTTACCCTTAACCTAGTCTAGCCCTCCATCGTCTATTACCTCCCAACGGCCCCTGGCTGCTTCCTACCCTTGATTCTATCTAGATCCCATTTTACCTCCCAGTCACTTCCATCAAGATCCTCTCTAGACCCCTCCTCCAGTCACCCCAGTTTACTGGCCACTCCCATCAAGATACCCCTTCTCCCAGACTCCTCTTCCAGTCATTCCAAACTACTTGACCACTCCTAGATCCTTCCCACAGTCTTTCTGTATATAAGGTCCATCTTGTCTTCATTAAGGTGCTGATATTCTTAAACTCTAGCCAAGGCTCAGATTCTTATAATCTAGCCAATAGTTTACTAATGTTCAGATTCCTTAAGAGTCTGGCCAATATGGCTCATCTTTAATAAACCTTGTCTTTGGCTGAAAAAAATTATAACTGATATTTTATTCAAAACTGGTTTTTAGGGCTCAACTAAGGGACAAAACCATCCAAACTTTTGTGAGCAGATCAAAGATAACAATGATTAACCTTCTGGGCTCCACATTTTAGGAAAGACATTGATAAACTAGAAAGTATCTAGAAAAGGGCAATCAGGATGCTGAAGGGACCTGAGCTGATGATGTATAATAACCATATGCAAGAACTAGAAATGTTAAGTGGGGAGAAGAGGAAACATGTGTGTGGGAGAAGTGGAGGCTTGTGTGGAGGCATGGTAGGTGACCTGAAGCATTTGAAGGGTTATCTCATGAAAGAGGAATTAGGTTTCTTCTACTTGGCCCAAGAGCAAGAAACTAGGAACACTTGCTAGGTGCTCCAAAAAGACAGATTTCAGGTCGATGTAGGGAAAAATGGGAAATTGAACTAAGCATCAAACATGAAACACAAAGACAATGTCACCCTTGAATTCTAAGTGGCTAATGACTTACACCTAACTCCTTAAAAGAAGGAGTAGTAGGAGATATTTTGTAACAAGGTCAAGAGAAATACCATCTGTGGACAAACATACTTTCCTCGACACTTCATGCTTGTTTTTAGTAGTTAAGCAACTTTTGCTAATTTGGCCAGTACACATAAATCATTTACTTATATGCATATAGATCCTAATGGCAGAAAAAAATCCTTAAGAACAACAATTAAGTAGATAGCATTTCCCCTAGAAAATATGGTAGCAAGCCAACAATTTTGTGCCTTGGGAAAGCCATTTGTCTTCTAAAATTCTCAAGTATCCTTGATCTATTTCATGCCAATATTGGTAGCATTACATGATAGTACAACATGTTGTTGAACTTTGTCGTCTTCTACATCATTTCATTAGTCACAGAAGCTCACAGAGTTTAAATAAGCATGCATCTGTCTCTTCCTTCCTCCCCTTTTAAAAATCCATTACATTTGGAAAATCTTTGGTTTTCCCATGAAGTCTTTTTTTTTTTATATATAAAGCTGGATGTTGAAACTATTTTATTGTTGCCATTGATGATATATCTTCTCTATTTCATTAAAAATTAAATAAAGACCCAAAGGGTCGAAGGAAAATGGATTTTCCATTTTTTTCTTTTTGTTCCTGAGAATGATTTATGAAGTATAAGTACATTCATAAACTGAGATACCATACCCTAGAAAAAATAAACTAGATATTATTCCATTGTTCAGGGTCTGTGTTAGGAAATGGCTTCAACCAAATTTACATGGTGATTTTAAGTCATTTTTAACTGCATAATGTCAGGCTAGATGATGAGAAATGGGAAAGAACAATCATCCATTTTTCATCCAAGTCAAAAACCTTCCCAAGTCGTTTAAAATCAGATGTCTATTTTACATGGTGCAATCAGAAATGCTATTGCTACCACTGAGTTCAGTTCATTATGGGGGACACATTCAACGGAACAACACTCTTCCTGCTGTATTTTCCTGTAATAGGAGTTATTTATTCAACTTCTGTTTTCACAGGATGACATAGACAATAGTGATATTGCAGAAGTGGAACTGTTGTTGAATCAGTAGTCACTATTGGAAAACAAAAAAATCAGGGCTAGTGGTATTTCAAAATTCCCCGCATGCATTCAATAAGGTCATATTCCTACCATACTTTCAGTTTCCTTCCATTGGACCCAGTGTCTTACAGTTCTAAGTAATACCAGTGAACTCCTTTCATATATCCTGAAAGTAATTCAGGAGGTTGTGTGAAATTATAAATCACAACTAGAATTTGCAAACATGTCTCTCCTTCTGATGTTCCTGCTTCTATAAGTGGCATCATCATTCATTGAGTCACCCAGAGTCAAAATCTGAGAGTTCATAGTCTTCTAAGAGGCCTTCCTACATTATTTATTCTCTATAATTTCCCTCCAACCCATCTTCCACATGACTGCCATATTAACCTTCCTTACTCATGACTTCAATATCATGTCTCAACTATAGTCTCACGTTAGAACATCCCTTTGCTATGCCAGCCCCCTTCTCTCATTGGTAAGTTGCTCCCAGAGGCCTCTATATTGTGAAGTGGCCCAGACCTACCTATATTCATTCTCCTCTCCATTGTGCTTTTGTAAACTCCTTAAGGAAAGGGACTATCTTTTTGCTTATATTGCTTTCTCCAGTATGTATCATAGCTCTTCTTCTCTAGGTGAAAAGAAGCCATTCTTTGCCTTATTTCTCACCTAGCCTTAATCACTGAACGGGCATTGCCTCAGTCAAACTGAGACCTGGGAAAGACCTTAACTTAAAAAGGTCAAGGTCTCCCACTGCATCCAGGGCCATCTCCAGTCATCCTGGTCTGTATCTTGCCACTGGACCCATATGGCTCTGGAAGACAGAGTGAGGCTGGTGACTTTGCAGATGAAAAAACAGAGGTTTAAAGAAGTTAAAAGCTTGCCCCAAATCACAGAACATGAGTTAGAAGGGCCTTCAGTAGGCATTACCTGTACAACGTTCTAACCAAGTAGTCCTCCTGCCTCTGTCAGAAGACCATTACTGAAGAAAAACTAACAGCCTACTGAGATAGCCTGTTCTACTTTGGACAGTTCTGATGGTTGGGGAATTTCTCTTTTAATCAAATCAAAATTTGAGTCTTCGAACATCTTACCAATTGATCCATTCTTTTGGCCAATCAGAAGAAGGCTAATGCCTCTTTAAAGAATCACAGAATGGCAGGTTAGAAGGACATTTGGTCCAAGCCAAATCCAAAAAGGAATACTCATTATGATACATCAGACAAATTGCCATGCAGCTTCTCCTTGAAGATCTCCAAGGAAGGGGAACTCACCCTCTCCTAAGATAGCACAGCCCACTCTTGGACAGCTCTGATTTGGGAGGGTACTTTTCCTGACATCAGAGTAGAACTTACCTCTTTGCCATATTCACCCAGGAGTTCTGATTCTTCTATGTGACAATCCTTCAAATACCTACACTTACCCCTTCATTATTCTTCTCTGCTCTGGGCTAAGCATTTCTACTTCTTTCAATTGACATTTATCTGACATAGCCTCCAACTTCTTTACCATTATAATCTCTCTTCTCTGTATATACTGCAGATTATCAATATTCTTCCTGAAATGTAGCACACAGAATTGAACATAGTACTCCATATCTGATCACTGCAGCTGGACTTTGTCCACTCCTGAATCCCTCTTCATATAGACTAAAATAACACTCCCCGTCTAAGGAACTGGACAGAAGAGACTTCCCTTTGGCCCCAGAGTTTTCCTCTTTATTAGTTTCTAAATTCACTGACCTTTAAACCCCAACTCAAATGCCACTTCCTCCATAAAAACCTTCCCTTATCCCATTGGTCTGGAACAATTCAGATAACCAATCAGTCATTAGTAGCTATTAAGCTCTTACTGTGTGATAATAGCTAGCATTTATATAGTGCCTTTAGGTTTGCAAAGCATTTTACAATATTATCTCATTTTGTCCTCACAATAACCCTAAGAGATGTGTGCTATTATTATCCCCATTTTTCAGGAAAGGAAACTAAGCTAAACAGAAGTGAAGTTACTTGCCTAGGGACATACAACTTTTAAGTGGCTCAGGCCAGATTTGAACTCAAGTATTCTGGACTCCCAGCCTAGTGCTCTATCTACTGCACTATCAAGCTGCTTCTATGAGGCAGGCACTATGATAATACCGGGGAATCAAATTCGAAAGCAAAGATAGCTCTTGTCCATAACGAGCTTACATTTTGCTGAGAGAGATGGGCAAACAGCTAGGTAAAGACAAGTGAGCAAGAGAAAGTGAGATCTTGTCTATATATATATATCTGTATCTATATCTATATACACACATACATATTCATGTACATGCACATGTATAAAAACAAACATGTATACACATGTGCTTATATATGTACATATGTAGGTGTATATACATGTGTGTCTGTGTATATATACAAGTACACAGTCAATACACACATGAGCACATAGACGCACAGGTGTATGGATTTATGCATGCACATGTGTGCTGTATGTATGCATGCATATATGTATAGTGAAGATAGGTAGAGGGACCGTAAAGGCCTGCTGCAAAAGGCAAGACTTGAGTGGAGTCTTGAAGGAAGTGAGAGAACCCATGATGCAGGGGTGGGGGGCAGGGAACTCTGGGCACAGGGGCTAGCAAGTACAAAAGGAGGGAATTGTCTCTCACCTATCTTATGTAGTATCTTTAAAAAAATACATATTTCAAACAAACGTAAATAGAAATGTATGGAAGACCAAAAGGATGCCAAGAGCCAAGAGACAGACTGACTGGATAAGAGCGGAACTGGGTTTTACTGACAACTAGGCTTAAATCTGGGGCAGCTCGGTGGCACTGCAGTGGATAGAGTACGAGGCCTGGAGTCAAGAAGACTCCTCTTCATGAGTTCAAATCTGGCCTCAGACACTTAGTAGCTATGAGACCCTGGGCAAGTCACTTCACCCTGTTTCTTCATCTGTCATATGAGCTGGAGAAGGACATGGCAAACCACTCCAGTATCCTTTCCGAGGGAACCCCAAACAGGGTCATGAAGAGTTGGACACAACTGATAAAACAACTCAACCACAACAGGTTTAAATCTATGATGAGTTAAATATTACCAATTATTGCCCATAAGTTTGTAAATGACTTCTTACAATCTCTACCCTACCTCCTGCATTTAATCAGTAAGTTTTTAATAGTCAGGAGAGGTATTAACCAAAGCAGAGCTGATATACTTAGTATTCTGAAACCAACAACCAAAATACCCGCCATTTTGATACCATAAATATTCCTTTCTTCTAAAGATTCCTCATCAGCCTCTAGAGATGAGCTCTTTACCGACCTATTGCTTCTGTGCCCATTACACAAGAAGAAGATGGCAGTAGGCCTGGTCAGTGATCAGTAAAGTTACTGTAAGTAAGGCACCTATTTCACACAACACATTTTCTCTTTCAGGGTCTGTCCTTTCTTTGGTAGTTTATAAAAATGAACCGGGAAGCTACACAGCCTTCTTTGTTGAATGATCATCTCTGATCATCAGGAAAAATTGTCAACATTTAATAAAGAAATATTAAAAAATGCCGTGATCAGTTCCCTGATCTTATCCACATTTTATCCCAGCTTTTCCTTTGGCTATTGGATGAGACTACAGAATGCTAAAGTTGGAAGAGCCCTTTAAGATCATGTGATCAAACCTCATTTTACACAGGAGGAAACTGAAGCCCAGAATTGAGTTAAGTGACTTATCCAAAATCATTCAGCTAGCAAATAACAGTAAGCATTCCAACCAAAGTCAACTGATTCCCAATCTAATATTCTTTCTAGCAAAACCCAAACATTAGCTGAATGATTATCAACTGCCTGTGAGGCTTATGGACAGTGTAATAAGTCTGATGAAGTGGGTTATACAGCTTTGTTCTAACTCCTAATTCGTTACCCTTGCCTTTCCTCATTCGTTCCGCAAAGGAAGAACAAATGCTCAAATTGATTTCAGTCTCCTCATCCCCTCCTTTTTCCTGGCCCAATCAACCTCAAGAGAGGAAAAGTATCCATTGGAGCAAAGGTATAATTGACTGTACAGGTTCTGAGAGGTAATCACTTCACCTCCCTGTCTTCTCTTCCCAGTTTAAAACAAATCCATACACTACACAATACACACCCTGCACCTTGACAGTTGACATTTACAGGGCAAGAACTAATTGCTGCCTGAACAGCAACTCAAAAATATTTATGTATAAATAAAGCAAGTAGTTGGTGCATAGTTTTGAGATTGCGCTGTTAGTGGGTGTTAAAAAACTGTTTTTGTGTTCTTCTCAAAAATAACAGTCATCATTCCCTCTCCAACAACTGGGCCAGCAAAGGGAAGGAAAAAAAAAACCAGAACAAGAGCACAGACTGTGGGCAACTGTGGGGCTTCACCACTATTTTGACGTGTGCTTTTCATTTTGAGACTACGCAAGTTACCCATAAACAGTCATAAAGTTAAACAAAGAAGATTCAAGATTTTAATGAGTTACCTTGAACTTCTTATGTGGAAGGCAATCTATTTCAGTAAATAATATGTATTTTTATACTTACACACACATACACAAACTCTAAAACACCAATAAAGTGCCATAATAATAAAAAACAATTTTTCATTGAAAACGACACCCTGGCCACTACTTACAAGAACGGATCATCACCCTATCAACATATTAGCTGTAAGTGAAGGCCAAGCATCTGTCTCTATCTAATAGTCTGGAGGCAGAAGGCTCTGACCTTGCTGTGACTCCCAATGATCCCAATGCTAATCACAGCACATGATCAGATCTCACAGTTAGAAGCTCTTTCTCGGCTTTCTTTAGCAATATCACGTTGCCTCAGGTAGTTAGGATCAAAACATGCAGCTGAAAAGGGGGACAACACAGTCATTCAAATGTCTGTATTGCCTATGCTGCAATAAGCAAACCATTTGCCTACTTGTGTTTTCTTCTCCTGCTTCATTTATTGATTAATTTAGCTAAATTAACAAGTTAATTTGCTACTGTGTAGATGTGATCATGGGAAAACATGTAAAATTCATAGTAGAAAGTAACACATTTATAAATCTATGAATGATGCTTCTGTTTATCTTGTTATTCCCAAGCCTAATGGTTTATTTAACACCTTTCAAGCCAGGGTTTCTGCCATGATTTTAACCCTTAATAAATGAAAAAAAAAAAAACCTGGTTCTCACAAAGTTTTGCATTTAACAAAATGAAAACAAGTTCAGCAACTATACTTCCAAGTACTAACATACTCAAATAAAGCAAAATTAACCTTGAGAATGAAAGACTCAACAGAAATGTAATTCACATATTTGGTGATTGTTCTTTCCTCTCTGATAGCATAGCTACAGTTTCTGAAAAATATATCACTTGAGGGCTTCAACTGATACTTTCATCTCTGTCTTCCTACAACTTAGTGCCCTGACAGATTATATTTGGTGTCCAATGTTGATCTCAAGTGATATGGGAACTTACCTGACACCTTCATTCTAGGGCATCGTAGAATAATAAATTTAGAGCTAGAAGGCCCCCTTAATGGCCATCCAGTTTAAACCTCTTATTTTGCTGAGGAGAAAACTGACACTTGAAAAAAGGACACAGTAATGAGAACTATGGGGAAAAAAAGAGATATGCCTAATGATTTTTGGAATTTGTGAGTAGGGAATAGGACAAGTCCCAGATAGAGTAAGCCTAAAACTCTCCTACTAGACTAGACTGTCTAGTTCTCTCCTACCAGACTAGGCTTAACAAGCCTACTAGACTCCTTAAGAGCCAGACAATACCTTTTACATAGTAGGTAACTGATAATTATTCACTGAATGCTGCTGACAAAACCATAGCAGACATTGAAGTCCTGTGAATCCTTCTGGGAAAAGGGGAAACATTAAAGAATTATCATCTAATGACAATCACCTTCAATGGAATTCTGGCAGATAACCTGAGGCTATGTTTCTACAACCAGAGTAAAAATCAGTCCTTTCTACTAAAGCACAAGAAGCAGTTGTGATGTAGGGCAAAGCACACTTAGCCTGAAGTCAGAGTTGAGGCCAGTGCTGAATTGTTTTAGCCTTGGGTCCACCAAGTATTTAAGGATGTCAGGCACTGTTCTCTCTGCTGGGGATATATTTCTCTGGTCTAATGTTTATTTAGCTTGGAATCTTGAACCATGGAATCCCATACCCCTTCCCAACTCTGGCCTTTGCATTTTTTTCATCTTGATTTAGCAAACATGACTCTGCTCTCTTGACAATCTGATTATGATCATCTGTGATCATCGGGTTGTAAAATATTACCTCTAGAAGGAACCTTAGAGGTAATTTAATCCACCCTCCTATTTTAAGATGAAAAAAACAGGCTCAGAGTGGCCCACTTAGTTGCCTAAGGTCACGCAGGCATTAAGTGGTAGAGCTGGGATTTAAACCTCCTCTTCCAACGCCAAATCCACTGCCTCTTGACCTCAATGACCATTAGTGTTGTCTGCTTCATGCTCAATCTGGATCTCTCTTGGTGATTTTAGCCTGTCATTCTGACTGTGAATCCACTGCCCCCAGCCTAGTAGCAAAGCAAGAGGGCCTTAGCCTCTTTTTCTGGCCTACTTGTCCTAAAACTGTATGGAAAGAGTCAGAATCATTTCAAATTACTACCATTATTTTGCAAAGGAAAACACATACGTATACACAAGCATATGTGAAAACAGAAATACATTTTTAAAGCAGCCAATTCTATTTGGATAAGAACCTCAAGAGCAAGTCTGTCATCCTTTAATGGATGATGGCAACATTTATATCTTTTTCAAGGGGAAAATGATGAAACTTATTTGTGGGTAACAGGCATTTGGATGCTAATATCTCTTTCTCCTACAGCTTTTTGGTCTTTTCAAATATATTCCCTAGGGGAAATTCTGAACAATCAAAAATAGGGTAAGTCTAAGTTTCAAAGAATCCGGTCTCATGCCAAGTATCCAAGATGCTGGATGTGTTTGTGTATTTTTATCACAGGGTGCGACATACTAAAACCGCAAAATAAACTCACCTACTCAAACTGTAATAAAATAACACATGCCACGCATGTCAAAGTGTACATATGATGAATGAAAAAAGTTAGATGTTAATCTATTTTTAGTTCACTTTGGCATTAGCATGTTTACCACTTGCCTAGCTAACAGTTGTGTCAAGAAGGAATTGGGCACAGGATATGCAAGTCTGGAAGGGGCATCTGGAAAACTGGGTGTGACCAATGAAGACAAACTTCAGTGTGACATCAGTGTGTAGTCAAGGGTAACAAAGGGAATGACAAAGACCAATTTAGGCCACTGCATGAATTTACCCATAATAACTGACATTGTCAATTACTCAGATAAGAAAGTGATTTTTAAAATCCTCATAGCTGAGCTTGCAACAACATTTTCGCCTGACTACCAACTCTGCGAAATGAATTACGAAGCAATATTTCATAGCACACTTTTAATCTATTTTTTCTCTACCCCTAACGACTGAAATTTAGGGAACTCACTTTTTATTTCTGCCTGCCCATCTCTCCAACCCCCAGGGGAAACAGACAAATGGCATCATTATGGGCAATGTGGTTTCTGCTTTTCAGAAAGATGGTCATAGTGCCTAAAAGGAATGAACAGAAATTGGGCAGAAATTATGTACAGCACCATCAATATGGTATTAAAAAGACAACATTACAAAATGTGCTGTAAGTAAAAATTGATGGTTTGGGGACAATATTTGCTTTGTACAAATCACTTTTAATTAATATTTATGAAATGCAAACATATGTTCTCAGATTAGTTTAATTTAAAAATAAACCATAAACAAAAGTCTCTCAAGAATAATTTTGTAAAAATTACATCCATAGAAATAATCCTGGTACTATGTTTCTCTGCTCATTTGCTAATATAAATATGCAATACTGCTCTGCAGTAATGCATTTGTAATCATGGTACTTCTAAATGAAGTGAGTTCTCTGCATCTGGATTAATGCACCTGAAGAGCTCTTCCCTTCATGTCTAGGCTTAGGAATTATTCTGAGCATTTCATCTGAGGATGCATAGCCTAGTAGCCCACTGAGCAGGAATGAATGTGGCCAAAGGAATTTTTGATTGTGGCCATGGTCTTCGGGAGTGGTTTGCTATGGGGAAGCTTGATCTCTACTGGCATGGGCTGAGTCCTGGAAAAAAGAAACTTGTCTGCCAGGAAATGTCAGGGATTCTTATGTGGTTAGGGACTGGGCTCGATGTGACTTCTGAAGTCTTGTCCAACTTGAAGAGGCTGAGGCTGGGGTGTGTTGTGGGATTTAAAGTTGGGTTTGGTCCATGGTAGGCTGGTGGCAAAGCTTACATTATTACCCTCTGCACTGACTTCTGAGTTCCACTTATTTATATCACCTCTCTGTGCCAATGAATATGCATTCCAAGTCCTTCCATCCCTCAATCACATACCAGCATACAACACAGGACAGTGCAAAGGGTACTGCATTGTAGACTCAGAATATATGGGTCCAGATCTCACCACCAATGCTTACTAGCTACATGACCCTGAATAAGTCACTTCTCCTCCCTAGGCCTCAATTTCCTATTTCATAAAGTGAAAGAGCAACACTAGATAGCCCCCAAGGTCCCTTCTAGTTCTTTAGCTAGGACCCTATATAACCAAACCTACAAACTTTTAGATTCAATAACTGAATCATTACCTTCTGGCAGAGCCATAATTAGGAATCATTGCACCTAGGGCAAGTATCCAAAACAAATATCATCCTGGCCAAGCAAAAGCAAAACCTTTTGATGGGGAAGAACGGGCTCCAGTAGAGGAGAAACTCATCCCAAGATACCAGATGGTAGCTTCTTATGAGAAGCAAGCGGGAACAGTGAATAATATACTGGACTCGGAGCCAACAAAACCTCTATTAAAATCTGACCTGAGACATTCCTAGCTGAATGACTCTTATCAAGTCACTTAATCTCTCTGAGAGACCAATTTTTCATTTGAAAATAGGGAAAACAGTGCTTACCTTATGGGATTATGTTGAGGATTGAATGAAATAGTACATGTAAAGTTTTGCAATACTTACAGCTTCTAAAAAGGTCAGCTATCTTGAGCATTGTTTTAACTATTCTTCCGAACTCAGAGCTAAGCTCTTTTGTTTCTAATCTCCTAAAGGGCTGCAGTTGCAATCAATGCCCAAGAAACTGGACACTCCGGGCACAATCCCTGATCACCAAGTCCTAGTTATCTCTCTGCTATCTTGACACTCTCAGCTAAGTGTTAATGATCCCATTCTTTGTTCTCAGGCTCCTTCTTCTCTTTATAGTTTGCATGTGTGAGAGAAAAAATTATTAATAACCAATTACTAATATAGGGGGATCCAGGTTTTTTACTTTTCTATTTTTTCATATACAGGCTAGGTCAAGGCAGCCTCTGAAGGACGGGGCTGATGATGAGACTGGGTTAACACTATCCTCAGTGTTGTGTGGGACTCCACCCAACTGGGAAAACTTATTTCTGATTAAAGGGTAAAGACCATCAAATCTAGGTAAAATTTGGACCATTGTTCAACTACATAAGTGGCTTAGGTGGAGGTAGATCCCCATATCTAGACTGGAGGTAGTCTCAGTAGTGAGTCTCTTTGTCCAAGAGTGACATAATCAGAGTCAAGTACCCAGCCCCTCATTAGAATAGGCCTACCTCTCATTATAATATGTATTCTCTCATTAATTGTTAACCAATTGGAGTTGATTTCTGCCTGTTGGGAATACTCAGTCTTCTAAGGTTATTTAAACTCTCAGTGGGCCCCTGGGTTCATCTTTGGTTTATGAGAGAAAGCCACTGACCAAAATTGGTAAATTATTTGCTAGCCATAATTAATAAACCGGATATTAATTACCCAGAAAGTATGTCTCTCAGACTTTTCATTCATCACAGTGTGCAGAGGGGGTGGAGTGATGTTGCATGGTTATATTCTTAACACTTGGTCATATTGTCTAACTCAGCTTTGTAGTCAACCCATTGCTTTACATACAAGGTAGAAGAGTTTGTGGGCAGATATAAATTGAGCAAAGATATCCTCTGTATGAGCTATTTACAATAACTTTTGTAATCACTGTGCACTATCATGTAGTACTTCAAGGCTTAAAAATACTTTCCTCACAAAAACGTTGTGAAGTAGGTCATTAAAGTACTACTATCCCCATTTTACAAATGAGGAAACTGAGGTCTGGAGAGGTTAAATAGGGAAAGTTTGGTACAGCAGAAAGTAGGCTGGCCTTGGAGTCAGAAGATCTAGTTTAATATACTGACTGACAACTAGTTGCTCTGACCATGGCGGCTAAGTCACTTGTCACCTAAGAGTCACTTTCTTGTCCTTTAAAAATGGGAATAATAATAAGTTATGCCATTTGTCTCATACTGTTACTGTAGAGAATGTATTTTTGTTCACTTTAGAATGCTACAGAAATGGGCCTTAAGTGCCTTGCTCAAGGTCACTCAGATAATAAGCACCAAAGCCAGGATTCCAACCTACTAGTGTGGATTCCAGATGTCAGGCTTTTTTTCCATTAAATCAGGCCAGGCCTCCAGGGTAACATACTCATTTCCAACAACTGCACTCTAACAGGAGCAAAGTGTTCAAATCCCACATCTTCCAAGAAACATGCATTGGCCTTACCCCCCCAGATCTTTACCAGTCTCTGTGCATTTGCCTCACTGAAGTTAACCAATATTTTAGGATACCCCCTTCTACCCTCATGAGAATTTAATGGACAGATCATGGCTGGTATCAAGATGCTAAAATGTGTCTTCCCCCATCCCTGTTTTCAGGCTGGGAGGCACCAGGCTGGGACAAAATTCTTTGAATCTTTTACCTCCAGAGTTGTTAAAAAAAGTCTAGAAAATCTGATATTAAATCATTTTGAGCAGAGTAGATAGTTATCAGGGGCATGGAGCTGGGCATAAGAAAAGAGGAAGGGCAGGGGAAAGATTTATATCCCCAAACAACAGAAGAGCATTCCCCTTCCTGATTCTTGGAAGCTTGACAACTCTGCTGTGACGCAAAGGTCCCATCAAGCAAAACAAAAGTGATATAGCACTGCTTTGCCATGCTACCATGTCAAGATCCAGGGAAAGCATCATGAAAGTTTCTATCAAGTCATCTACATGTTCAGTCATGCATGAATCTATCAGTGTGTGTGTGTGTGTGTGTGTGTGTGAGTGTGTGTGTGTGTAAAAAGACCTCAGGGAAATACCTCACATCTCTGGACACCATCCCTTTCAGGAGAGAGAGAGGCCCCAGGATATCACAAGTTTACTGGAGGGGAGGCTTTACCAGGGGTGGCCAGACTACACTATCTAGAAGAGTAGCCACCTGGTAGTTTCCTATTGAAACTAAAAATATTCTTGTGTAGAAGGAATGGTTTGGAGCAAATCTTATAAAGCAGGAGCACCTCCTGGTGACATTCACGACAATGCTGAAAGGCATGGGATATGTAGTAAATGTTGGATGATGCCTCAGCCCCCAATCCTATGACTGTTTAATCAGGGCAGGGGGATAAATAGCTGAATCACAGGAGCATCAGAGAGGACTGGCCACTAATCCAGGAGTGATACATGCAATGGATATTAAAAAGAAATTACTTCACCATTTGGTTCTCTCTCTCCTTGTGTATGCTACAGGTGTCAAGAGCTTCAAGCCTCTCTCTGCCCTCTTCTACACTGAAAGAATGAATGCATTGCTGAAACAGAGCAACCAGCATATATACTAGCCTAGGTGGGCTTGAGACTAGATAGCAAATCCACGGCTTCCTGTTCTGCTCTATGTTTCTTTCCTGAGTATAGGTGATGTGAGAATAAACCCTGAGATGGACTTTCTGGCCTTTGAGGAACCCCAGAGTTGAAGAAGGTGGGAGCTCCTGGCTCCTGAATCAAAGCCAGCTACACTGCAAGAGATAACACTGGAAACCAGCCTAGCACTTCTTAGAGAAGATGACTACTGGCAGGAGGATGAGCCCAGGCCCCGGCCTGTGTTGCCAGAAGATATGGACCTAGAAGTAATCTCTTGGAGAATGGAGAGCTGAGGCAAAGATGAAACAGCAATTCAGCAAGCTTACAAAATACATCAAGTTTTGATGGTGTAAGTATCCAACTTCCAAGAGAATATGCCAATAGTGACAACTTACTGCTACTTATTAAGGTTTTTGTCAAAGCATGCATGAGTCTATTGGGTTTTTAGCATATCTTTTGTGTGAAAAAAATGAATAGCTGTCCTATACTTGATTTATGTTATATACTGAGTACCTTTCTATTTTTCCCTTTTTGAAGTGACATGAGTCATGGCTAGATGTTTGGTGATTTCCCCAAGGCTCTGGAGTAAGGCCATAAAAACACTTGATTTCTCTCTTTGGAGGTCAGGCTCCCCCAGAATATGAGTGGGGGAGGGACTTGAGTGGGAGAGGCAAAGGGCAAGTGCCCCAGCCCCTTGGTCTCAGCAGTGGTTCTTGCCTTGAATGTTCTCATGCTTACTAACCTGATGCTAACTTCAGCCATTTCTAGTTGCTGAAGGAATATAAGCATGGTCAGTGCCCTATAAATTTTAGCGCCCTGAGACAAAGCCTTGGTCGTTAGCTATAGTTCTCCTTGACTTCATCAACCTGTCTGTATCACTCCAAGTAAATAATGCAACAATTGACTGCTCCCCAAGTTTCTATCGTCTACAACTTAGCAGTTGATTCTATACTGACTTATGCTGTCCCCTAGTTGCTAATATGTCTGACCCAGTATAAGAACTGACCCCTAAACTCAAAAAAGGGGGTCAAATTGTCTGTTTCTTTTCAGCCTCCCATAAATTTAAGTACTCAATAAGCATGTGACTTCACAGTATGTATGAGTGTGTGTTAATTATAATAACAGACCTCCACAAATACTTGCTGATTGACTCAGTAAGCCAAGAGAGAAAGTATAGAGTTTTCTTCCTTTTTCAGCACACTATGATGTGTCTGGCCACCTTTCCTATCCATGAAGGGCTAAGGGAAGAGTGTTAGCTACTCTGATCTAATGTGAGTTAAAATATTAAAAAAAGCTTAAATAGAAGAGGCACCTTGGCCATGAAGAGGCTTGGTCAAGAGGCAGCAGCTACTGTTGACACTGCTAATACAGATACCTTTGGAATGGGGATAAAGAAGCACAAGGAAGAGACTGAAGGGTAAAGAGAAAGGGAGAAGAATGAAAAAGCAGGCAGGCCATTCACAAATGTGCTCACTGTGGAAAGTTATTCGGATGGGAAAGTTCCCCATCAGTATTCCCATATAGGAAGAAGGATGTTATAAACCCCAGCTTTGCAAATTGGAACAATTGCTCAGCTCAGATCCAAAAGCATCTGTCTTCACAAAAGGAAGAACACAATCATTTTCAATATAGTACATACAGAGACCAAGGTTGCCTTTAAAAAAAAAAACAAACTATTATTGTGATGTGATCTGCGTGTGTGTGTGTGTGTGTGTTCCTTGATTTATCTTTACCTGCAATGACTAAAAATAGGCTAGTGGAGGAGGGGGAAGAGGATGACAATAAAAAGAGAAACACAGTTAATTTGGGTTGCTATAAAATAATATATGATAATGACACCCTGTTATTTATAAGAGACACAAGGCCAACTATTCCTGAATTATGAAGTCGAATAAATTTTCACTTAATCTCTAATTATAATGCAGTTATACTATTGCAAGCTGTGACCTTGTCAAATCTCTCAAGATAAGCAGCTGTGAACCAGTCTCCAGTCAGATGGAAGGCTTCCTCAAGACCTCATGATGCAGAAATGAGTAGAGATGACTCAGCAGGTGGTGTTTTCCTTACAAAGGCACCACTAAAGGCACATTCTGGCAAAAGACACGAGAAATGCAACATGTAGGATTGACGAGCTGGAAGAATAAACAAATGAGGCAAAGGGGCAAAACAGAAAATCTCTAGCCTAAAAGAAAAGTGTTACAAGGGGACCCAGCTTGCCACTTGCAGACAAAGGCCTCTCCTAGTAACCTTGGGTATCCTTTTCCTTTTGGTAGTTTTACTAAAGGAGATCATCAAACATCCAGAACTGAACAATGTGTACTGCCTGGGCATCCCGAGAGGTCAGTACACATGAGACAGGACATCTGTACTATTGATCAGTTACTGGCAAGAAGGGAATAGAACAGCTATACTGGCAAGTCTAGCATTCAAAAATTCCTATGCCATCTGCTTAGGAATCACTCTCCCCTCTGGCTTATTAGTATGCATGTGTGTGTGTTAGAACTATATCCCATACAAACCAATTTCTTTAATTAAACATGGGAGAAGAGAGGTGTTCCCTTTATCTTCCAAGGCAGAATGGAGAATATGTTTTAATGGATTTGCTACTGTAGGGGAGAATCATCTGATACAGACAAGGAATGTGAACCGTGTATTTAATTGATCAATATGGCTGAAACAGCATTCATGTAGTGAATTAATGGGAGATATAATTGGAAAGGGAGGCAAGCACCAGATCACTGAAGGCCTTGAATGCCAAAATAAGTGGTTTGGTCCTTATTCTGTTGGCAGTGAAAAAGCAGTGAAGATTTTTTTGAGCAGAAGAGTGATAGCTACATAGCAGTGCTATGGAAAGACTAAACATGTACAGGAGCATTTAAGATAGATCAATGCCAACTCCACATCAAACACTACAGGCAGAAAGAACAACAGTTTGGTGTGAGATAATCCAGACTTCTAGACTGCATCAATGGCAATAATGAAGATGTAAAGGAAAAGAATGGACATGAAAGATACCATAAGGAAGAACTGAGAGCATTTGTGAATTCCTTTGATATAGACAGAGAGGGTAAGGGTTGGCTCTAAAGTTTCCAATCCAGATGGCCGGGAGAATGATGGTAACACTAGCAGAAACAGGGAAGTTAAAGCATACAGCTTTTACTATGGTAGGGTCTATTCTACTACATGAGGACAGAGAAAGAATTGATAGGACAGTATGATGTTTTGATTGGGTATTTTGTTATTATTTTGTTCTCTTCTTTTCCAATGAAGTTCAAATAGAAATGGTCCTAAGACAAATTACTATCATGTTATTATTCTTGTTGCTGTAATGTTCCATGGACTATTGCACAGGTAGACAGTAGAAGGTTTTTGTTTTTTTTTAGTTATGTACAAGTATTTGCATGAAAACTCATCCTCTGTAGGCTCACTGCAAATATCCTCAGTACAGTGCCGGTAACATACATAACAAGGATGGCATACATTTCATCATACAAACATGCACATGGTTGGGATCTCCTCTGCTGGGTTGTTGTTGTTGTTGTTTCTATTATTATAATTATCTCCTTATCTTGGTCGGTGGAGCTCAATAGGAATATGCCTGGGACAAGTCACCATTTACTATTATTTTTTAGTCGTGTTCTAGGTAATATTGAAAAGTAGACAACTGCTTTTTCTGGTTGAATAAAGTAATATGCAAAATCATATTCCTAGATGGTGGAGGGAAAGCAGTGACTTGCCAGAGCTCTCCCCCAAATCCCTCCAAATACCTACAAAAAATGGCTCTAAACAAATTCTAAAGCAGCAGAACCCACAAAAAAGAAAAACAGAGTAAAACAAATTTCCGGCCCAAGACAACCTGGATGGCCGATCAGAAAGGTATATCACGTCGGGCTGGGAGAGGAGCACAGTTCGGCGTGGGTGCGCAGGCCGCTGCAACCCTGGAGCAGGCCTCAGAGGACTGAATCACGGGCAGCTGTTGCAGACTTCTCAACCCACAAATGCCAAAGACAACTTAGAAGGTCAGTGGGAAAAGTCTGTTACTGCGGTGAGAGAAGAAGCTAGATCTCAGCTGCCCCGAGGGCAACAGCTGGCTTCTGAGCTTCCAGCCCACAGACTGAGGAGGAATCGAGTGGCTGATCAGAGGGGGATTGCAAGGATCTCTTTGCCAGTGTTGAGGCAGGAATCTCTTGCTTTGCCCATGCTTGGATCTGGGTCGCAGTTCTGAGGGGCGGTCCTGGGGCGAGGTGGAGCGCTGCCATGGTGGAGCTTGTTGTGGCAGTGGAGAGGAAACACCTTGCCCCTTATCATAGCACCTTGGAAGCACTGACACTTTTCAGGTCCCTAGAAATAACTCTGAAAATAGCTATACAAACCCCCAAAGCTTGGGACAGTACATTCTCCACATTGGAAACAGACTCTCACCTTAACAAAGAGTTTAAAACTCAAGTAATTGGTTGGGATCATAAGCAGGCAGCACAAAAAGAGTCAGACTATATTATCTTACTTTGGTGACAAAGAAGATCAAAACATACAACCAGAAGAAGACAACAAAGTCAAAGCTCCTACATCCAAAGCCTCCAAGAAAAATATGAATCAGTCCAAGGCCTTGGAAGAACTCAGAAGGAATTTTGAGAGCAAGTAAGAGAAGCAGAGAAAAAACTGGGAAGAGAAATGAGAGTGATGCAAGAAAATCATGAAAAGCAAGTTAACAGCTTGCTAAAGGAGACCCAAAAAAATACTGAAGAAAATAACACCTTAAAAAATAGCCTAACCCAAATGGCAAAAGAGGTCCAAAAAGCCAATGAAGAAAAGAATGCCCTAAAGAGCAAAATTGGACAAATGGAAAAGGAAGTCCAAAAGATTACTAAAGAAAATACTTCCTTAACAATTAGAATAGAGCAATTGGAAGCTAGTGACTTTATGAGAAATCAAGACACTGTAAAACAAATCCAAAAGAATGAAAAATTAGAAAACAATGTGAAATATCTCATTGGAAAAACAACTGACCTGGAAAATAGATCCAGGAGAGAGAACTTAAAAATTATTGGACTATCTGAAAGCCATGATCAAAAAAAGAGCCTAGACATCATCTTTCAAGAAATGATCAAGGAAAACTGCCCTGATATTTTAGAACCAGAGGGCAAAACAGAAATGGAAAGAATCCACCAATCTCCTCCTGAAAGAGATCCCCCAAGGAAAACTCCTAGGAATATTGTAGCCAAATTCCAGAGCTCCCAGGTCAAGGAGAAAAGATTACAAGCAGCCAGAAAGAAACAATTCAAGTATTGTGGAAACACAATCAGGATAACACAAGATTTAGCTGCTTCTACATTAAGGGACCACAGGGCCTGGAATGTAATATTCCGGAGGGCAAAGGAGATAGGATTACAACCAAGAATCACCTACCCAGAAAAACTGAGTATATCTTCAGGGGAAAAAATGGTCATTCAGTGAAATAGAGGACTTTCAAGCATTCTTGATGAAAAGAACAGAGCTGAATAGAAAATTTGACTTTCCAATACAAGACTCAAGTGGAACATGAAGAGCTAAACAGGAAAGAGGAATCATAAGAGACTTATTAAGGTTGAACTGTTTACATTCCTGCATGGAAAGATGATATTTGTAACTCATGAGACCTTTGTCAGTATTAGGTGATTTGGAGGGAAAAAATTATATGTATGCAGATAGATAGATAGATAGATAGATAGATAGATAGATAGATAGATAGATAGATAGATGGATAGATAGATACAGGGCACAGGGTGAGTTGAAGATGAAGGGGTCATATCTGGAGAATAAAATTAAGGGGTGAGAGAGGATTGTACTAGGAGAAGGAGAAAGGAAATATTAGAACGGGGTAAATTATTTCACAAAAAAACAGAAAAGAAAAGGCTCTTACAGTGGAGGGGAAATGGGGGAAGGTGAGAGGAAATGAGTGAATCTTATTCTCACAGGATTTGACTTAAGGAGGGTATAACATACACACTCAATTGGGTATGGAAATCTGTCTTACCCTACAGGAAAATAGGAGGGGAAGGAAACAAGACAGTAGGGGGATGATAGAGAGGAGGGCAGATTGGGAAAGGGTGTAATCAGAAGCAAATACTTCTGAGGAGGGACAGGGTCAAAAGAAAAAATAGAATAAATGTGGGGGGGCAGGATAGGAATAAGGGAAATAGAGTTAGTTTTTCACAGCATGTCTACTATGGAAGTGTTTTGCATAAGTGCACAAATATAGCCTATATTGAGTTGCTTGCCTTTTCAGTGAGGGTGGGTGGGGAGGGAGGAAGCGAGAAAATTTGGAACCCAAAGTTTAAAAAAACACATGTTTAAAAAAAATGTTTTCACATGCAACTGGGAAATAAGAAATACAGGAAATGGGGTACAGAAATCTATTATGCCCTACAGGAAAATAGAAGGGGAAGTGGGGGAGAGATAGCAGGGAAAGCAGACTAGGGGAAGGGGTATTCAGAACGCATGCCATCTTGGGGTGAGGCGAGGGGCGAGATGGGGTGAAAATTTGGAACTCAAAATCTTGTGGAAGTAAATGTTGAAAACTAAAAATAAAAAAAAAAATTGAAAAAAAATCATATTCCATAGGCTCTGGAAAGTCATCTTTAGAACAATTCCAGTAGCAAACAGGATGACAGAGATGACAGGTCATCCTCCCTAAGTCTCTGTATTTTGAAAGCTTTGCATTTGATATAGTTTGGAGGGTTTGTGTATTTACTGTGGCAACATATACTAAAAATAGGGTTTTTATGAATTGAGGTCAAGTCCAAGTGAATGTGGACAACAGTTTGGCTTGTGAGAGTAGTCTGGCTCCAGTACCATTTATCTGCTGAGTTCTCCAGGATGTTTTGCAGTCTATATTTACAGTATAAGTATTTGTCATCTGTTAGTCTATAAAAGATAGTGAGCCTCTGGCATATAATACTAGCAACAAGGTTCTGTCTTTCTAGGCATCTGGTAGAGGTTGTTTTTTATGGTTTTCAGTGATATGTTGCATGCATTAATAAATCCAGACTCCCTAAGAATGACCTTTCTGTAATTTCTAGAGACAATGACCTGTTCCTGCATTGCTATCATGTACCCCTACATTCCTATAAACAAATGTGGTGGACCCAGCCATTTGTTTGCTGCTCCTTTTTGGACAAATTGTTGGGTGAATTCATGTGTATGATGGCCAAGGAGCAGCTTCTGATTGCACTTTTTTATCTTCTCTGTGTCATAGGCTCCATGTGGAGATAAATCTTGGTTACATTTGACAAATCTGGGGGGATATACCTGTTTTTACACTTTATGAAGTGAAGTGTGTTTGTCCCAGAAGCACTTCTTTAAACCTTTAACCAGTCTATCTAGTGCTCAGAGAACAGCTACCAATACTCTTTTTTGTTTTTGATAGGGAGGTATTTAGGGGGTGACTCGTGTTTAGGTATGATTTTTTGTCTGAACACCATGTAGACATTTTGTAATCTACTTGACTGTGTTAAAAGTATAAGTTAAGAATGCTATTTTGTGTTAACTAATCTAAATTTGATCTTTCTGTTAAAATTCGAGGTCAATATGCCTGGCAGTGTCTTAACATACACACAAGCTTTCTCCTTGGTTAATATCTTTGTATGCAATGTGTCTTGCCTAGAGAAGACCATAGTACATATTTCCTCCATCCATTAGTTTAATTAGGCCTTTTGATTCAAACTCACAAGTCTACAATTTTGATTCTTCCTTTTGACACACACTGAGTCCAGCTGAAACTTTGGTGTTATTGGAGAAAGTTTTCATGAGATGAAGTAGCTGTTTAAGGTGTTTCTAATCATGCCATATATCTATCAAGTGATTAAAACAGCATTTTGGTATGAGTCTTTCTTTGACTTAAAGCCACATTCATTTCACTTAAGGTGAGATAACAATGGTTGAAAGGCCAGGAAGACCATAGCAGTCTTAAACTTTCTCCCTGAAAGATGCTATGTTTTATATCAATAGCTCTTCACATTATTGTCTTGATGGTATGATTTAAATAGAGACTAATTTCCATGTCGAAATTAAATACTCTAGTATTCTCATGAATATATTTTATCTAGAATACTCATGAATATATTTTATATACTTTTAGTATGTGATTAAACCATGAGTGCAGAACAGAAACAACGATTTTGAAGTAACCAATAAAACTGATGAAAATCTTATGGTGTTTTTGAGTGGCTTGTTCAGAAATCACCAAATTCATAATTAGTTATTCTTTAAGCATAGGATTTTTTGGCCAACCTTTTTTTTTCTCTTCAGCCAACACATAGTGTTCTTGTGTTTATAGACTTTTTGAATGATATAGCTATGAATGCTTTGTATAAAGTACATGAACATATGATTGGTCTATATTTGGAGTGGACATTGGTACTCCCATCTCTTGACAATAAAGATGTGATAACATCTGTTAAAAAAAAAAAGACTGAATCAGGCTTGCCTAAGAGAAGAAGTTTATTGTGCTTTGCTACTAACTCATCTACCACTATAAAACATTTGAGCCAATGATGTGGATCTTATATGAACCAAACATTTATTGGATTTGCAGAAAACCTAGAATTTCAATAACTGCTCCCTCCCTGCAAGTAACCATTTCATAATTCATGATAGTAATGCTACACGATCTTTATCACCATCATTACCTCTAAGCCTAAAAAGAACCCTTTTCTTTACCTAGATCAGAGGTTCCCAAACTTATTTGGCCTACTGCCCTTTTTAAAAAAAATTACTCAACACACCCCTGGAAATCTACTTTCTTTAACCTTTTAACTTTTTTTTTTTAATTTGCGTCATTTCAAAAAATGTAGAAATATATATTTTTAAAATGATGCATCTTAAATTTAACAATTTATTGTAAATTTGTGGTTTTGTTCCTGCATTGAAATTTTGATGATGCAATATTACATCATGTAACTGTATAGTATTATAAACAGGTCATTACATGCACATATTCCTGTTGACGCATACTGGACTTCCTGACAATGCATGACATGCTCGCCTGCCAACACTTGCTTGTTAAGATCTGTGGGTGGACTTGACCATTGATAGGTTATAACTTTCTTTGTAATGCATAGGTTATAACTGTGTGTTTATTTGGAAAATAACATCAGATGGAATATGTAAAAATGGCCAAGTTTTCTTCTCTTCTTTCCTTATGCTTCCACTGCCCCCTTATTTTACGCAATTCCCCCCAATGGTACCTGAGGCTACTACCACCCCCTGAATCATTCCAGTGCCCCCTAGGGGGCTGTATCACCCACTTTGGGAACCTATGATCTAGATACTAGGTCAGATTAATTTTCATTACTCTTGGTTAAAGGACAATATTTGGAGATTTATGTCATAATAAGAATCATCAACAGACTATGCAAGAACATCAAACCAGACACAAGGTAGCATAGTACTATTTAAAGAATTCTGTATTTGGAATCAGGATGACTAAGGTCAAATCTCAACTCCATTGCTTATTACCTTTTTGACCTTAGGCAAGTCACTTCCCATTATTATGCCTCAGTTTCTTCCTCTATAAAATGAAAACACTGGATCAGATGGCCTCTGAAGCTCCTTTCTAATCTGATGCCATGATCCAATTAAATGTGTCAAATGAACTGGTAATTCTAACTCTGAAGCAGCCAGTGGATGGATACCTCATCTGCTTCAGGAAATCACATTTTGATAATTATGACATTCTTCAATTTTCCATCATTTGGACTGGGATCATGCAGCTAAAACTTAGCTTGAAAATATGAGGACATGGGCTCTGACTGAACTGGTTCACATCTTCAAGGAATTCTATTTAAAAGTCAGTCAACTCAGTTATTTGACTGTGTAGACCACCTTGGTTTACAAAAAACAAAGTGGATGAATACACTTATTTGGTCCAAATTTGAGTTGGTAATATCCATTCATCCTGTCTGTCAGTTAGGCACATCTAACAGTAAGATTATAGGTCATGGAGAGAAACATATCTTTTGTAAAAAGAAAGAAATCTACTGATTTACTTGAAAGTTCTCCACAGTTCCAAACTAATAAGGGCCTAATTTTAATCTATAGATTATTCTACACTTAAATGAGTTGTTTGGTCCTATTGCAGGCATTGTAGCTCTTCTGTTCCCGCTGTGTCCTAGAGACAAATCAAAATAAACTTGTGATAATAAAATTAAGGGCTTAACCATGCTGTTCTGGTATGTGGTCATAAAGGTTTTCTTTTTCCTTACCTACTGTTTCTTGCTGTGGGGTTTCAAATACTCTCTGCCAGACTGGTCGCAAATCCATTTAATCATAGAAGTACGAGAATATCCTTTGAAAAAATAGCAAACTTAGAGGAAAGTTTTCAAGACACCTGGTGCTAAAGCATAGCAACTTGGGGCTAGAGAAATCAGACAGAATTCCACAGACATAAGCAACTTCTTCTATACCTCCTTCCCCTCTTCCAACTTCTTGTACAAGTACCTTTCAATTCTCCCATCCTCCACCTTTGACTCCCTCCTCCCACTAGCTCCAGTTATGTCTTTGATTTTTGGAAGACATGCTTTGGAAGTTATATGCTATAATTTCCCTGACATGTGATTATTGGCTTAGTGCATTATATAAACATACATTTAGAACCGGAAGGAATCTGAAAGGTTGCCTTGGCCAAAGTCTTTAATTTGTAGATAAGGAAACTGAAGCACAGTCAGGGAAAAAAGTTTGTCCAAAGTTACCCAAGTACTAAGTAGCAGAGCTGGGATTTGAACCCAGGTCCTCTGATTCCAAATCCTCAAAGTATACCACTTCTCTTTATTTCTGTTGGCTATTCGAAGTTGCCCTTCTGTGTGAGCCCAAACCTAAGAAAAACTTAAAGTAGTGATTATTTACCAGAACCCAATTTTATGGTGGACAGTGGTTGCCTGCACTAGTCAACATGCATCTATCAAGCAGAAAAATAATGATATCCACAGAAGAAAATAACTGATTATTGTTGTTGTTGTTGTTGAGTTGTGTCTAACTCTTCATAACCTCAGTTGGTGTTTTCTTGACAAAGAGTGTTTTGCCATTTCCTTCTCCAGCTCATTTTACAGATGAGGAAATGAAGGCAAACAGAGTTAAGCGACTTGCCCAGAGTCACAGAGCTAGTAAGTGTCTGAGGCCAGATTTGAACTCAGGAAGATGAGTCTGCCTCCAAGCCGAGCACTTTATCCACTGCAGCACCACCTAACTGCCTTAAAAGTAAACTAATGTCACTATATAAGTATGCAAGGATCATGAGAAGCTCATTTTTTATTGACTCTGACACCAGCAATGTTTAAAAAAAAAAAAGAATGGGACATCATTAGGCTTGCTGACTGTATCTTGAAACTCAACTAACAATAAAAGAGTGATAAGTAGGAAATGATAATTAGTGACCTTAACCAACTCCAAATATTCTACCAGAAAAATAGCCAAATAACATCAAAATGAGATCTAGACACAAAGAGAAAATCTCCGTTGGTCTTGTTAGCCTTGTGATGTTATGTTAGATTGTATCCCCTCTGTGTTATTGACTCATTGATTTGCAAATCTCAGGAGGGGAAAGCAACCACATTCAGGTTATCTGCTTAACCAGATACATATAGATTATTGAAACAAGTCAAAAACCACCACATGCAGACATTATTTTAAAACTCAATTATCTTCTTACAAAGTGTGAATTAGCGCAAAATGTCACAATGTAGTCCTGCCAACAGGAGTACAACAAAAACAAAAACAAAAACCTCTACCTTGACCTTTAGTAATTAACAGTCTCTCCAACACCAAGCACAAACTGTAAGGCAGATGGTGGCTCCCAACATACAATCATTATGTAGAATAAATGGCTGTAAGGGATGTGGGAACATTTGCCAACTCTTTCCTGAAACTGCTTGCAAGTTACATGACTTCAAAGGAAACACAACAGGCAAGAAAAGAAGCCTGTGAATCCATCCTTGTTCCCCCTGGTTCTCTTGTTCAAGACTGGGGATGGCATTTGCTGCCTGCTTCTATGAGATTTTGTCCACCAAGCAAGTGTCATCCCTGGTACCTTGCCCCATGTCTTAAATCCTGGAGTGTTTCTCAGCTGACTAAATGGTTGAAAACTATGCTTTTTGAACTTAATTGTGTGAGTGGCATGCACACAAAAAATAATATGCCTAATAAAGCACATATGATAAGAACTGGTCCAGACCAAGAACAGTATGTTAATGCATGAGAGCAGCATAGTACAGCAGAAACAAACCTATATTTGGAGACAGGGAGACTGTGTTCAAATTCTGCCTTTGATATTTACTAGCTGCATGAACTTAGAAAAGTTACTTAACCTATCAGTTCCTCAGGGACTTATCTACTAAGTTACACATGGGTTGCAATCTGCATTGGTGGGGAGAGATACAACAATGGGAATTCTCTATCAACAAAACAAAAGATTCTATGCATATTTGCCCAATTAACTGCATAAGAAGCAGTAGGATAACAATGTTCAATTGCAGACTCCTCTGCCTGCAACTGTATGTATCTTCCAAAATCATGTTACAATAAAATATTATCTTATAAGGTCATTGTATATGGTCTAAGTCTCTTGAAAGTGTCATTTGAAACCTTAAATTTGGGGGCCCTTGGACAGAGACGCAAGTTACTGACAAAGACGTTTCTTCGCTTGGTGTAGCTTTTGCTTGGTAACCTTGCTTTTTCTAGGATTTGGCCCTTAGAATGAGTTACTGGGAGAAAAGAAAAACAAACGATGAAGGTACACATAAAACACCATCTATCAAACTAAATTACCATCATTTCAGATTTTTATCACAGATAAAAGGTAAGACCTTTAGTAAGTCATTTCCTTTTTCATTTTCTGGTCTGAAAAATAAGAACAATGAATCCATTGTATGACAAGATGACCACCGCCAGCAGTTTAAAAGATTGGATTAGGAAATACACTGTAATAAAAAAATGTATCAAAGTGTTTCCCATTGACAATAAGGAATTTTAAATATGTAATCTATTGCTCAAGGAAAGAAAAGCACTGAATTAGATTCTGCCCATGGTTAAGGCACTATATGAATTCAGAACTCGAAGGAACTTCAGAAGACATTTGGAAAACCCCATATACATACTAAATCTCCTCTACAGTACCAGGTCATTGAGCCTTTCCTTTGTGTGTGGGGTGGGGAGAGGGGGAGGGAATCTACCACCTCAGCTCATTCCCCTCATAAACAACTCTTTGGAATTTCTTCTTAACTTTGAGCACAAACTTGTCTCTACCTCTTCCATGCTGTGGTCCTACTTCTGCCCCCAGGAGTCAAGCAGAACAGGTCTTGTCCATGACAGCCCTTCAAAGACTTGAAGACACCAATTATGGCACCCACATGTCTTTTCTCCAGGCTACATATTCAGAGTTCCTCCCCCATTCCTTCATGTGATCCTCATGTTACATAAACTTAAGGCCTTTTATTAGCCTGGATGTTCTTTAGCTAATCACAGTCCTTCCAAAAATGTGACGCTGTGAAGTGAAAGGTTCTCTAGGTATGGTCTGACTGAGTCAGTATATAAGCAAACTATTACTTCATTATTCCTGGAATTTATTCTTCTCTTAATGCAGCCTACATTATATTAATTTTCTTGGCTGTTGTATCACACTGTTGACTCATATTGGACCTGTAGTCCATTAAAAACCCCAGATCTTTTTTTCAGAAAACTACTTGTTAAGCATGCCCTATGACTTTAACAAATGGAACTGCAGTGGTCCCTAAAAGTCCCAAGAGTTCCCAAAAGTGCTTGACTTCTCTCAGTGAATAGCTTCAGCACTAAGAGAATATGACTTATTTCTTTAGAATGATAATCATCCAAGAATGAAGCCCTGTAATTCTATGTAAGGAATGTTACTGAATGGAAGACTATAAAGAATTGTCCAAATAAAACTTAGTAAAACGCATGCATCTTCTGTAATGGCCTTAAAAGTCACTAATTTCTAGACAAGTTTGTAGCCCAAGGGTCATTACAAAATAACTGCTAACCTCCAAGACTTACTCCTTTTATTGCTTTTTAGGACTGATTTCTAGTGGTGGAACTGAGTGTGCCGGATGGGGCTCACTCCACATAAAATTTTGCAGAAGTGTCTGATGGCTGAGCGAGGATTTTTTATGATTACAAACAGTAAAAAGGAAAAAAATTTTAAAGCTTTTTTTTCTTAAGCTAGCTGAACATCCTTTGCAATTGAGGTACTTAATCCAGAAAGGAGTGTAACAAATAATTGAAAGATACATTTTTATCTGTTAGAATCAGACTCTATATGCAAATATGGGATTTATATGGGTGACAGAAAGATTGAAATCATTGGGAGCTTTCAGCCATGAAGGAGTTGTACACTGTAAACACTCGAATCAAGATCTGTCATCCATGACCCAACGCCTTGTTACTTTGCACAAAGGACAATAAACTGTCTCATAAGCAAAAGGAGTAATTGTTTTAAACACACTACTGCATGTATAACAACCTATGTGACATATCTGCCTATCAAGCTCATCATTTGGAAATGCAAAGAGATTTTGAAAGGAAATCTGAAAGCCAAGAAGGAAGGGAAGATGAAAGATGATTGTTATTCAGTGGTCTTTGCCCTCTGTTTTAGAAATCAAATGGCTCAAAGAAATTAGTAATCACAATGTCTGATAAATTGCCTTCCTGGTGGCACATATAGAGAATGGAAAATATGACTGAAAGATGGCTGCATGTCATTTAGGGAAAGACTGAAGAAACATGGGTACTAGGAAGCTATTATGTTTTTTTTTAAGTCCAATTTATGAACAGGGCTTTACCAAACACTGGTATTTAAATGACAGGTATAAATTTTATATGCTGTAGTACTTAAATGATTAACAGTGAATTGTATCATCCTCACTGGCAAGGCAAGAAAAAAAACATATATATATATATATATGTATCTGTTTTTATGGTATTTTGCTAAGGGGGCAGTATTGCCTAGTGGAAAGCTTGCTCAGCTTCAAGTATGAAAGACTTGGGACACTTGCTGTCTGGGTGATCCTGGAAAAGTCACATTACTTCTCCATATACTGAGGATTCGGAGATTCAGTCCCTGGGAGGTTGTGATCTGCCTTGGTGGAAGGAGTTCCCTAGGCTGATGGAATCACTAATCCTTAATGCATTCACATATTTCTGCTAACATAAAGGGATTTTCCAAAAACACAATTTGGAAGCAGGGGATATATAACAATCAGGTTCACAAAGGAGGAAGGTTGATTTTTTAATCTTCAAAAAGATGACCTAGGTGTATTTTTCATTGTGGGGGGGAGGGGCTGTGGGGACAATCGCACTAAACATCAATTTTTAAAGAGAACTTTGAAATAAACCCAAAGGACATTGGGGGGGGGGGGGGAAGTCTAAGCTTTCAAATGACCAAGGAAGTTTCCTTTGCTTATATTGTTTTTATTGTCCTCTGTCCTTCAGTTGTTCAGCTGTGTCTGACTTTTCATGACCTCATGGATCATACTGTCCATGGGGTCTTCTTGGCAAAAATACTGGAGAGGTTTGCCATTTCCTCCTCCAGTGGATTAAGACAGAGATTAAGTGACTTGCCCAGGGTCACAAAGCTAGTAAGTGCCTGTGGCTGGATTTGAATCAGATCTTCCTGACTCCAAGCCCTTTTAAAGTAATAAAAATCTAACTAACAAAAAGTGGGCTGTTTACTAGGTAAAGTTGTACACCAGTTATCTAAGGGGTTCAATTATACTTAAAAGTAACTCCAGCTTCCACAAGGCAATATATTGGTTGTGCGGTAGACCTGACAAAAAAATCCACTAAGAATCCTGCTTCTAAGCCTGTCATTGGCTTCATGTTTATCAAAAGGAGCTTTCATTTGGACCATGCTGACTTGGCTCAAAAGGAACATAGGATCACTAGTCCTGACTTTCTGTATACTTCATTTGATACTAGAACACTTCAAGGACCTGTGATCCTTAGCGTGGATGAAGCCTCCACTCAAAGCTTTTCCAATTTACAAGAACCAATCAGAGTTTGCATTCCACTGGCCAATCTAATAGCCTTTTCTCAGTCTTCATTCTTCTTGGTCTCTCTACAGCCTTTGACACTGTCCATCACCCTGTTTTCCTCGATACTTTCTTCTCTCTAGGTTTCCCTGGAAATACTTTATCCTGGTTCTCCTCCTACCTATTTCACCATGCCTTCACAGTCCCTTTTGCTGGATCTTTCTTCAGGTCATGCAAGTTAACCAGGAGTGTAACACAGGGCTCTCTTTCCTGGGCGCTTTTCTCTTCTACATCTATACTATTTTACTTGGTGATCTCATCAGCTTCCATGAATTCAATTATCATCTCTATGTTGATGATTCTCAAATCTACTTATGCAGCCCTAACCTTCCTCCTGACCTCCAGTCTTGCATCTTCAACTGCCTCCTAGACATCTCTAACTGGATGTCATGTAGATATAATAAGCTCGACAAGCCTAAAACTGAACTCATTATCTTCCCCTACCCTCCCTCCTTCTAACTTCATTATTACTATTGAGGGTACTTCCATCCTCCCAGTCATCTAGGCTTGCCTCCAAGATTTCAAGTGAATATGACATGCATGACTCCTCACTCTCACCTCCCATACCCAATCAGGTGCCAAGTCCTATCAATGTTTCCTTTGTAATATCTCTCAGATATGCCTCCTCAGTTCTGACACTGTCACCACCACGGTGCAAGCCTATATCATCTTGTGCCTGGACCACTGTGATGGTCTTTTGATTGTTCTCCTGACCTATGTTTCTCCCCACTCTATTCTATCCTCTTCTCAACTGCCAAACTGATCTTCCAAAACACAGATTTGACCACACAACTCCCCTATTCAATGAACTTCAGTGGCTCCCTATCCTCTCCAGAATGAAATACAAAATTCTTTTTTGGCATTCAAAGCCCTTCATAACCTAGCACCTTCCTAACTTTCGAGTCCCCTATGTTCTCGGCATCCAGTGACAGTGGCCTCTTTGTTATTCCTTACGAAAGACATTCCATCTCCTGACTGTGCATTTTCATTGGCTTTCCCCCATGTTGGGAATTCTCTCCCTCTTCATCTCCATCTCCTTGTTTTCTTGGGTTCCTTCAAGTCCCATCTAAAATCTCACCTTCTACAACAAACCCTTCCCCATCTCCCTTAATGCTAGTGCCTTTACTCAGTTGATTATCTCTAGTTTCTTCTTTCTCTACCTAGTTTGTACATAGTTGCTTGCATGTTGTCTCCCCCACTAGACTGTGAGCTCCTCCATGGCAGGCACTGTCTTTTGACTTTCTTTGCATCCCAGGACTTATTATAGTGCTTGGAACATAGAAGGTGCTTAATAAATGCTTGGTGATAGAGTGACTGGCTCTGCTTCTAAGAACTCAGGAATTTCCATGAAAATTCCTCCAAGCCACTGTGAGACAATGGTATATAAACAAATCATTCATTGAAACAGACAGATAGACAGATGAAAGAGAAAGAGAGAGAGAGGATTTATTTAAGAGGTGTAATGGTGCTACAGTAGATAGAGGGCAGGCCTTAGAGTTAGGAAGACTGAATTCAAGTCCTGTGACTGACACATTCTGCATGACTCTGGCCAAGTCACTTAGACTCTCAGATCCCAAGGCAAGTCTCCAAGAAAATAAGTTAGGGCAGAGCTGTTGATCTGGTGTGTGTGTGTGTGTGTGTGTGTGTGTGTGTGTGTGTGTTTATACACAGAGAAATATTTCATTATCAATCTCTTGTCTTTTGATATGATACTTCATCAGAAACCTGGATATGTGGATGAGATGAGAACTGCCTCTGAACAAGAAGTTATCAAATCCAATTTATGAATGCTAAACTAAAAGATTTTCTATGAAAGAGACAAAGCAGCAAGTCCTTCCTGATATCTCCTGCTCCTTCCCTTTCTGTCACTGCATACAATCAAAGCTTTGCCCCAGGCCCTTCTCTGGTTTTATTGCTACTACTGCAAACTGGCCTTTGCAGACCTATTGACTTCTAGCTGCTCCTCCCTTCCTCCCCTCTCCCCTCAAATTTGCCTCAAGTATAGTTGCTCAAATCATCTTCCTTCAATGGCCTCCCTCCACCCACTGACAATATCACTCACCTCTCGTGACCCTGATAGCGAGTTCAAACTCTGATATATTAAATTTCAACTCTTGGACAAAGACTTCAAATACACACAAATAGCACATCACCATGGTAGCACTATAGTTTATCCATGAAATGAGCTATCCAGATGTAATCAGGAGCCTCCTCCCTCTGACTCACACATTAACTGAGAAAAAGCACTGATCCTGCAAGGAATGATGTTAAGACCTTCTGGATTTGAATGCCAGAGGAAAATAGAGGGCTTGGTCAACATTAAAGGTGTGTGTGTATGTGTGTGTGTGTACACATAAGACATATATACATGTATATGTATATATTTATTTTTCTTTTCCATACTAGATCTAATTCCTTATATCAGTTTTTAAAAGTTTACCTATTACATTTGGGGCCCTTATACTCTATTATGTGAAGAATTTATATGCTGAGCAAACTCAAATTACCTATAAGCTATTAAACATGTTGGCCAATTTTGTATACTTTGCTTACCAGTTTTATACAACATGAGTAATCTATAAACTTTGGGGTGAAAGAGCACATCATCCACATTTTACAAACCCCAACGAAGTCAAATATTCCTTACCAAACAAATCTTAAAATCCCGATTTTCTCTGTAGATTAGAATGGTTGTGTTTACATAAATCTATTTTAGGCTTTTAAATTGCCATGGATCATGTACATGTGTATAAAAGGTTGTTTTGCTTAATGAACCAGATTCTTGAGCTTGAGGTTTCAGTTCATTACAGTGAATATAATGACTGGAGGCACTGAGGTGTCTCCTATCAGATGTAGCTAGCTGGTGAATGCCCAGAGGTTCTGCAATAAATGCTCAAATTCACCTGGGAGAAAATTGATGTCACTGCTAGGCTTCTAGGGATCAAAGCTCTTCAGTGTGTTTGGCCAAATGAACAAAGGCTGAGATCTCTATCAGGCTTCAGTTTTCAATGGCTATTGCATCTGTCCTCTTCTCTCCATTCACATAATCAATACCTTAGTTCAGCCTCTCATAGGTCCTCATAATCTCTTATTAGGACTATTGCACCAGCCTCCTCATTGGTCTCCCAAGCTCTAGTCTCTCTCCTCAGCAACCCATCCACCATACAGTTGCTAGAACAATCTTTCTCAATCACAGATTGGAAACATGTTACTGCCCCATCAAGAAACTTCAGTGGCTCCTTATTACCCTAAGAATGAAATACAGAATCTTCAACTTAACATTTAAGGACCTTCACACCCTGCCTTCAGCTTTCCTTTTCAAATGTACTTCTTATGACTTTCATGATACACTTTCCACTTCAGCCAAACTGGCCTACGTGTTCCTTCTCAAATAGGGTATTCCAACTCCCAACTCCATATTTGATAACAGGTGGTCTTGAGTGCTTTAAAGGAGCACTCCTTATCTCTACTTCTTAGAATCTATAGAGTCCTTCAAGATTAAACTGTTATTCTTCTTTCTACATTGTAGCTGTGCTTTTTCACCATTGTACAGGAAGCATTTTCTGATGCCCCTACTTGTTAGAGTTATTTTCTTCTTCAATTAATCTTATATTTATCGATCTGTTTAATTACTACATCTTTCCAGCAGAACTATTTTTTTGGTCTTTGTTTCCCTGTTGCCTAGTACTGTGTCTTGCACATGACAGGCATTTAATCAATTTTTGGTGGTTTCCACCACTTTTTTTTTTCAGTAGCAAATTCTTCCTAGCTGGTGCCAAAGTACATGCATAACAAAATGACCCCCCCCCAGCTCCCCAATGTATTGGTTTCTCTACCCTGAGAAGAATGAAATGGCCATTAACTCAACTCAAGAAATGTTAGCTGCCCAGGTTTTGGCAAAGACAGATTCAGCAGACATTCTACAGATAATAGGTTTGTGAGCTCTTTCCCGAACTCCTGATTCTATTTTTAATTTCCATCCAGGTGGTATACAGTTGATTCCAATGTCAATTTTGCTTCTCTTGGAGGTGAAGCTAAGATAGTGGAATAGCCAAGGTCTCTCAACATTCCCCTCCAAACAACTATATTAAAATAATGTCTCATTTGTAATTGTGGAGCAGCATAGCCAAGAAAATGTCAGTGAGACATCTTTTCCAGCTTAGGAGGTCAGAAGGAGAGGTCTAGGACACTGGGGTAGAGGCTGGCCCAGAGTCCACATGACAGCAACACCAGCTTCAGGCCTTGGAGGGGACTGTAACATCAGCAGCAGATTCAGGAGCTCTCGGCTGAGAGACAATAAGGGGATTGGAAAACTTGTCATAAAGAGATCATAGGGGATTCCTGTACAAGCACTCAGCACAGGACCAGGTGCTGTTTGGCAACTCTGATGCCTATACCTAGCTCCAGATCATAATTCCAGGTATAGAGGAACATTTATCATCACAAAGGAGCAGAGGCCCTGGTTTCAGTTCCAGGGAAGAAAAGAGCACTAACACTTGCTGCTGCAAGGGAGCAAGGGCCCTTCTTGGGTAAGGACGAGAAGGCAGACCAAGAGAGGAGTGACAAAACCTTTCCCTGGATCACACCATCTTGGAAGCACCAAAAACTTACAGAGCCCCAAGGCTGTAAAAACAAGGTAAAAAGCCCAAAATGCCCACCACCACCACTCATGTGAGCGGAACCCAAATCTAACATTAAGTCAAGAAATAGGCTGAAAAAATGAGCAAACAACAACAAAGAACCTAAATATAAAAGCTGCTATGAAGACAGGGAAGATAAAAGAAACTCAGAAGACAATGATGAGGAAAACATCTATAAGCAAACCCTCAAAGAAAAATGGAAACTGGAAACACACACACACAAAAAGAATTCCCAAAAGAACTAAAGAAAGAGCAAAAGATGATATTAAAAAGAGATACAAGAGGTAGAGGAAAAACTGGAAAAAGAAGATGAGAGTGATTCAAAAACATATGAAAAGAGGTACCACTGACGGGGCAGCCATGGAGCCAGCCTTGTGGCTGGGAGCAGGTATGGCACCTGTGGGATCTAATAATGATCAATGGATTAAATTAATTAATAATGATTAATAAATTAAAGGATCTAACATGCTGGATCTAATAATGATTAATGACAAGAGTGAGTAAATAGAGCCTTGCAGACAAAAAAAACTATGAAAAGAGAATTAATGGTTTGTTAAAAGAGCCCCCCAAAAACACTGAAGAGAGTAATACCTTAAAAAACAACATTGGCCAAATGGGAAAAGAGGTACAAACCCTCACTGATGAAAATAACTCCTCACAAAGCAGAATAGACAAAAGGAAAAAGAAGTGCAAAATCTCATTGAAGATAAAAATTATTTCTTAAAAATTAGGATTGGGCAAGTAGAAGCTAATGACTGCATGAGACATCAAGATACAACAAAATAAAGTCAAAAGAATGAAAAACTAGAAGAAAATGTTAAATATTTCATCAGAAAAAAACTGACTTCAAAAACAGATTGAAGAGAGATAATTTAAGAATTACTGAACTACCTGAAAGCTATGATCAAAAGGAAAAAAAAAAAGATCCTGGACATTATATTTCAAGAAAATTATAAAGGAAAACAGCCTTGATATCTTAGAATCACAAGGTAAAATAGAAATTGAAAGATTCCACTGATCACCTCCTGAAAGAGATCCCAAATCAAAACTCACAGGTGGCCAAATTCCAGAGCTTCCAGGTCAAGGAGAGAATAATGAAAGCAACCAGAAAGAAACCAGTCAAGGAGCATGGAGCCACAATTAAGATCACGTAAGATTCAGCAGCTACCATTAAAAGGGCAGAGGGCTTGTAATATGATATTCCAGAAGGCAAAGGAGCTAGAATTACAGTCAAGAAAAACCTACCCCCCCAAAAAAAAACAACTGATTATAATCTTTCCAAGGTGGGGGTGAGAAATGGACATTTAATGAAAGAGATGACTTTTAAGCATTCCTGATGAAAAGATCAGATCTGGATAGAACATTTGACATTAAAAGCCAAGACTCAAGACAAATTATAAGTGACTTAAATAAGGTTAAATTGTTTAAATTCCTAAATGGGAAGATGATACATGTAACTCCTAAGTACTTGATCATTATAAGGGCAGTTATAAGGAGTCTACATACACAGAGGGCATGGGTATGAGTCAATTATATTAAGATGATCTAAAAAAATAAAGGGGTGATAAAGAGGGATTCACTGGGAGAAGAAGGAAGAGAGATGAAGAATGGGGAAAACTATCTCACATAAAAGAGGTAGGTAAGGAAGAGCTTTTACGCTGAAGGGAAAAATGGGGTGGGGGTGGGCAATGCCTGAACCTCACTCTCATTGGAATTGGTTCAAAAAAAAGAAGAAAATATATGTGCATAATACGCATACGTATAGACATACATGCATACATAGACACACTCAGTTGGGTACAGAAAGCTATTTTATTCAACAGGAAAATAGGAGGGGAAGGGCATAAAGGAAAGGGGTTAATAAGAGTGAGAGTGGATTAAGGGATGTTCAGAAGCAAAACAGACTTTTGTGGAGGGACAGGATGCAAAAAGAAAGAGAAAAGACCAAACAGACAAAAATAAGATGGAGGGAAATACATAGCAATCATAACTGTGAATGTGAATGGGATGAACTCACTAATAAAACAGAAGTGGATAGAAGAATGGATTAGAAAACATAATTTAACAATATATTTTTTACAAGAAATATACCTGAAACAGAAAAACCCACAAAGGGGTTGGATAAGAATCTTATCCAATATAAATAAGGAGCTGGAGAAGAATCTATTATGCTTTAGCTGAAACAAAAAAGGCAGAAGTAGCAATCATGATCTGAGGCAAAGCAAAAGCAAAAACAGGTCTAATTAAAAGAGATAATCAGGGAGACTACATTTTGCTTGAAGGTACCATAGACAATAAAGTAATATCAACACTAATAATATACACACCAAATGGCACAGGATCCAAATTCTTAAAGGGAAAGTTAAAGAAGTTACAGGGGGAAATAGATAGTAAAACTATACAAGTGGGGGATGTCACCTTTCCTTTCTTATAACTAGAGAAATCTAACCATAAAATGAATGAAAAAGAAGTTAAGATGAATAGAATTTTAGAAAAGTTAGATAAGATAGAACTCTGGAGAAAACTTAATGTGAATAGAAAGGAATATACCTTTTTTTTCTCAACTGCACATAACACCTTCACCAAAACTGACCACATATTAGGGCATAAAAACCTCACAAAAATGCAAAAAAAAGCAGAAAAAATATTAACTGTACCTTTTCTGGACCATAATGCAGTAATATTACACTCAGTAAAGGGCCTCGGGAGCCTAGATTAAAAATCTCATTAGAAACTAAATAATCTAATCCTAAAAAATGAATGAGTAAAATAACAAATTGCAGAAAAAGTCAATAATTTAAAGATAATGACAACAATGAGACAACATGCCAAAATTTGTGAGATGCAGCCAAAGCAGTACTTAGGGGGATATTCATATTTCTAAATGCTTACATCAATAAAATAGAGAAAGAACAGATCAATGAATTGGCCATGCAACTAAAAAACACTAGAAAAAGAACAAATTTAAAATGCCCAACTAAACACCAAAACAGAAATCCTGAAAATCAAAGAAGAGATTAATAAAATTCCAAGTAAAATACCATTTAACCAATTAATAAAACTATTAACTAGTTTTATGAAAAAAATAAAATAGATAAAACATTGGTTAATTGTATTAAAGGAATGAAAGGAAGAAATCAAATTACCAGTATCAAAAATGAAAAGGTGGACTCTACCACCAATTAAAATGACATTAAAACAGTTATTAGGAGATATTTTGCTCAACTCTATACCAATAAAACTGAGCAATCTAAGTTAAATTTATGAATATTTACAAAAATGCAAATTGCTCAGATTAACAGAAATGGAAATGGAATACTTGAATAACTCTATCTTAGAAAAAGAAATTTAGCAAGCCATAAATGAACTCCTTAAGACAAAATGTCTAGGACCAGATGGATTTCCTAGTGAATTCAACCAAACATTTACAGAACAATTAATTCTGATAGCATATAAACTATGTGAAAAAAATAGTTAGAAAAGAATCCCTACTAAATGCCTTCTATGACACAATTATAGCTTTGATACCTAAACCAGAGAGAACAAAAACAGAGGGGAAAACTATAGACCAATTTCGTAAATAAATATTGATGCATAAACCTTAAATAAAATACTAGCAAGGAGATTGCAGCAATATAATAAAAAGAATATACACTATGATCATGTGGGATTTATTCCAGGAACACAGGGCTGCTTCAATAGTAGGAAAACCATAAGCATAACTGACCATATCAATAAAAAAATAACAAAAATATTATGATTATATCAAAAGATAAAGAAAAAAGCTTTTGACAAAATACAACTCCCATTCCTATTAAAAACACTAGAGAGCATAGGAATATATGGGCTTTTCTTAAAATGATAAGTAGTATGTATCTAAAACTAAGAGCATCCTCAACTGATAAATGGTGAAAGGATATGAACAGGCAGTTTTCAGAGGAAGAAATTAAAGCTATCTATAGTCATAGGAAAAAAATGCTCTAAATCATGATTGATTAGAGAAATGTAAATCAAAACAACTCTAAGGTATCACCTCATACCTATCAGATTGGCCAATATGACAGAAAAAGAAAATGATAAATGGAGAAGATGTGGGAAAATTGGAACACTAATGCATTGCTGGTGGAGTTGTGAAATGATCTAACCATTCTGGAGAGCAACTTGGAACTATGCCCAAAGGGCTATAAAACTATGTATACTCTTCGATCCATCAATACTACTACTAGGTCTGTATCCCAAAGAAATCCAAATAAAAGAGGAAAAGAATCTATATGTACAAAAATATTTATAGTAGCTCTTTTTTTGTTGTGTCAAAGAATTGAAAATTGAGAGGATGCCCATCAACTGGGGAGTATCTGAACAAGTTGTGGTATACAAATATAATGGAACTCTATTGTACTATAAGAAATGATGAGCGGGCAGATTTCAGAAAAACCTGGAAAGACTTACATGAACTGATGCTTAGTTAAGTGAGAAGAACCAGAAGAACATCTACACAGCAACTGCAACAACAACACTGTGTGATGATTAACTATGATAGACTTGGATCACTGTTTCTGATCCAAGACAATTTGGAAGACTTATGATGGAAAATGCTAACTACACCCAGAGAAAGAACTATGGAATCTGAAGGCAGATCGAAGCATACTATTCTCACTTTTCTTTTTGTTTTTCTGTTTTTTTTTTCTTTATGGTCTTTCCCCTTTGTTCTTATTCTTCTTTCACAACATGACTAATGTAGAAATATGTTTAACATGATTGTACATGTATAACCTATATCAGAATGCTTGCTGTCTTGGGGAAGTGGGAAGGGAGAAAAATTTGTAATTCAAAATTTTACAGAAAATGAATGTTGAAAACTATCTTTACAGGTAATTAAAAAAAACACTATTAAGGAAAAAATAATAATAAAAAAAAACCAAGAGCAAGCATTATCTTGCAATGGGAATAAACTACAAGCCTTCCCAATAAGATCAAGGGTAAAGCAACAATGTCCATTAACACCACTATTATTCAATATTGTACTAGAAATGTTAGTTATAGCAATGACAAGAAAAAGAAATTGAAGGAATAAAAACAGGCATTGAAGAAACAAAACTATCTTTCTTCACTGATGAAATGGTGCTATACTTAGAAAACTCTGGAGAATCAATTTACAAACTAGCTGAAAGAATGAACAACTTTAGCAAAGTTGCAGGATATAAAATAAACCCACATAAATCATCAGGATTTCTATATATTATCAACAAATCCCAGCAGAAAGAGACAGAAAGAGAAATTCCATTTAAAATAACTGTAGACAATATAAAATACTTAGAAGTCTACCTGCCAAGTCAAACCGAGGAACTATATTAACACCATTACAAAAGTTTCCACACAAATAAAGACAGATCCAAATAACTGGAGAAATATTAATTGCTTATGGGTAGGACAATTTAATGTAATAAAATTATAATTCTACTTAAGTTAATTTAATTATTCAGTGCCATAACAATCAATTACCAAAGAATTCTTTTATAGAACTAGAAAAAATAATAACAAAATTCATCTAGAAGAACAAAATTTCAAGAATATCAAGGGAAGCAAGAAAAAAAATATGAAGGAAGGTGGCGTAGCAGTACCAGATTTCAAACTGTATTACAAAATGATAATCATCAAAACAATATAGTGCTGGCTAATAAATAGAATGGAGGATCAATGGAAAAGATTAGATACACAATATACAGTAGTAAATGACCACAGTAATCTAGTGTTTGATAAACCCAAAGATTTAAACTTTGGGGACAAGAACTTACCATTTGACAAAAATGGCTGAAAAAACTGGAAAGCAGTCTGGTAGAAACTAGGCATAGACCAATATCTCACATTGTATAACAAAATAAGGTCAAAATGGGTACATGATTTAGATATAAAGGTTGACATCATAAGCAAATTAAGGGAGCATGGAAAAATTTGCCTATCAGATCTATGGGTGAGGGAAGAATTTATGACCAAACAAAATATACAGAGGATCACAGGAAGTAACATGGATCATTTTGATTACATGAAATTAAAAAGGTTTTGCATAGACAAAACCAAAGCAGTCAAAATTAGGAAAAAAAATAAAAACAGGAAACCAGAGGGGGAAATTATAACAAGTTTCTCTAATAAAAGGATTCCTTTCTAAAATATATAGGAAACTGAGCCACATTTATAAAAAGTACAAACCATTCCCCAATTAATAAATGGTCAAAGAATATAAACAGGCAGTTTCAGAAGAAGCAACCAAAGCTATATCAAGTCACATTAAAAAATAATCTAAATAACTACTGATTAAAGAAATACAAACTAAAGCAACTCTGAGGTGCCACCTCCGTCCCATCAGATTGGCTAACATGACAGAAAAAGAAAATGACAAATGCTTGAGGAGATGTGGGAAAATGGGGACACTAATGTACAATTGGTGGAGTTGTGACCTAGTCCAACCATTTTGGAGAACAAGTTGGAACTATGCCCAAAATGGCTTTAAAACTATGTATGCCCTTTGACACCAGAATACCACTACTAGATCTGTATCCCAAAGAGATCAAAGGAAAAGGATCTCCACATTAAAAAAATATTTAATGGTAGTTCTTTCTGTAATAGTAAAAAACTGGACATTGAGGGGATGCCCATCAACTGGGAAATAGATAAACAATTCATTGTTTATAATTGTGATGGAATACTATTGTGCTTTAAGAAATGATGAACAGACTTGAGTGAAATGATGAAGAGTGAAATGAGCACAGTGTCGTACACAGTAACATCAATATTGTTCTAATAAAAACTTTAAATGACTAAGTCATTTTGAGTATTAGAAACACTCAAATCAACCACAAAGTACCTATGAAGGAAGACGCTATTTGCATCTAGAGAAAGAACTGATAAATATTTCTGGCTACAGAAAGCTACATTTCATCAAGACCCAATGACTTATATGGCAGATTAAATAGGTTAGATCAAAACATGTAGACAATGGGACAGTTACCATATAGTGTGAGGTATAAGTTAGGCTTTCATTATTAAAAATTAACAAAATAGGGGGCAGCTAGGTGGTGCAGTGGATAGAGCATTGACCCTGGAGTCAGGAGGACGTGAGTTCAAATCTGGCCTCAGACACTTGACACTTACTAGCTGTGTGACCCTGGGCAAGTCACTTAACCCTATTGCCTAACCAAAAAGAAAATGAACAAAATGCCCTTCTAGCTAACTGAAATTACCTTATACAGCATGTGTATGCATATGGATAAGTTGGGAAGGCTTAGGCTTAGAGCCCTGATGTGTGTGTGTGTGTGTGTGTGTGTGTGTGTGTGTGTATGCACACGTGTGGTCATCTGTGCACATGCATTGATATGTCTATATGTGTGTTATGATGTGTGTATATATGAACACGCATATACACGAACATGCACATTCAACAGCTAAGCCTTCTCTGAATGAGACCTTGGGAGCAATAGCTTGCTGACTCTGCACTTGCTAATACAATGGAGAATCTGCTCGTGCTTCTAACTACAAGTGCAGTGCCTACTCCATTATGCCAAAATGGCCCCAACAACAGGGTTAACTTGGGCTGTTAATATAGAGGAAGTCTAGTTGATAACAGGATTATTTTCTAAATCTTCCCATGTTCTAACCAGGAAAGTGAAGAAGTATCCCTGCCTCTCCACGTTGCAGTTCTTCCAAAATGGTGTATGCTGTCATTATTTTGGCCTTGTACATAGACTGGGACTGATTAGTCCCATGCAAAGTTCTGATTCACTTGCTAAAAGCTTTGCTTCTCTTCATTTTGGTTTTACAATCCAGCATGCAAAAGATATTTGCAAATTGATTCCATGCATTTGCCATCCTCAACATGTCTGTCACTATGAACATTTGCATTCTCTCATCAATTCATTTGGAAATGATCAGTCTTATACAGAAAGACAAAGAATGATTTTCTGAGTTTTTTTTTTCTTTCACGAAAAATGTCACATTAAGGACAAAAAAAGCACAGATACTTTCAACTTGCTTTTCATATACACATTTTTCATTTGATTGGAATTTATGGACTGATATTCAATCTTTCTATGTCACCCCTGGTTATATCATTCATCTGATGTTGTAGTGTTACTAAGTGGTATGACACAACACTCCAAAGATCTGGCAACCTCAGTATTTCAAAAAAAAGATGAATGATCAACATGAGAATGAAAGGACATCATGATGGATTGTGTAGAAATTTGTTAACTATGCCAGAGTGGGAGAAGAGCAAGGTGGATTTTGTGTACAATGGGGCCAATATGCTACTATGAGATAAGTTTCCTTTTAAAAACAGGTCTTTCAAATTGGGCATTGTCATCATCATTTCAGTACCAGAGAATCTCTAAGCAGACTCCATTAGACAAAGCTTAAGATTCATTTTATGATCCATATGTCCATTTGCAGGATATCAGTGATGTCAAAAACTGTTACCTCACCTACTATATAGTAGGTAATAATAATAACAATGATAGTAATGACGATGACGATGATGATGATGTCTGTGTGTCTCACTTCATAAGGGAAGACAGAGAGTCCTTGGAATTGAGAGGCCACACTTGAACACATTCAATGCTCAGCAAATAATTTCTGAATGTCACTGATCTTAGATCCTTTTTAAAAAGCTACTTCCACTTACTTTGACGGATGGGTTAGGCTGCATTTCATTACTTTTCCTCCTTACCTCATTCTTCTTTTGTTTGGAAATAAGTGATGAAGCTTTTGGTGAAGATTAAGTGCTAGCAGGCAATAACGCAATGGCCCAAACATGGTTTTAATTGGAACCTCAAATCCAGTGGAAAAATAAGAAATTAAATCATTAATAAAATGCATTTTCCAGAAGACACCATGTTGATGCATGTTTTTAAAGAAGGCTTCAGTTTTTTCCCTATATTATTCCTAGAGGTATCATTGTACAGCACCAAAGCCACCAGCCAAATCACATTAAACATAAGAGAATGGAATTTTCAGCCTTCCAAAGTTCAAAATTTCAACGGTGCAATTAAAAGCCACAGTGACTTTCCTTTTATAGAATGCAAAACCTTGGCATTCTAATGCCACTATGAATCCCCATGTTTTCTTGCTGTTACAATGTCTTCCTTGCCTAATGAATTCCTGACAAAGCACTTCAACTGTATTTCAATATGACCTAAACTCAAGACACAATGATAAACAAGTCAAGCCATTGCAAGACAGAAAGTTTGGAAAGACGTGTCATTTCTTTAGTGGCTGGCAAAGACTCTGGACACATATACTTCCATTAAAGGGAAGCACAAGAGCAATTTGAGAACACGGAATAGGGACACAGTTATGCCCCATAGTTGATCAGAGTGTCCTTTGCAAGTAGTGACCTATCATAAGGCAACTATTCCTAAAAACCCAAATTTTGATCTATTCGATCAATGAACAATTATCGAGCGGCATCTAGCATTCTCCTTGTCACCTTGAACTGCTACATGAGAAGACTGCATTGTGGCCTGTACCTTAGGGAGCTCATGATTCGGTTGGGGGTAAATCAAATAGCTAAAAGAGACTTGGCTCTGAGGTCAAAGGACTTGGGTTCAAATTGTATCTCTGACATTTAATACCTATGTGAACTTGACTCTCAGTTTCCTGCTCTATAAAAGAGATGGCCCTTGACATCCCTGCCAACTCTAAAGCCAGGAGCTTATGAACACATGAAACAACTAGTGAACAGGTGTAGTAATTGCTGAAATGATACATTGGGTTTGTACATATTCTGAAGCAGGGGCTCTTAACCTGGAGTTTATGACCTTTTTCTTTTAACATTTTGATTGATGTATTTCAATATAATTGTTTTCCTTTGTAATCCTATGTATTTTATTTTATGCATGTAAAAACATTATTTCTGGCCTGCCAGAGAGGTTCATGGCAAAGAAAAGGTTCAAAACCCCTGTACTAAGGCAATGCTTAAGAGTTCAAATCATTGCCACTGTTATTAATCACCACATTTGCATAATAATGAATTACATTTCTAGAGCATTTAGATTTCTATTGTACTTTCTTCATAACAATTGGAAAGGTAAATGGTAGAATTATTGTTCCCATTACACAGATAAGGAAACTAAAGTTCAGTAGTTAGTAACTCTTCCCTCTTCTTCAGCCCCTTCCCATGCAAGCAGTACCAAGTCCTGCTGTTTCTATCTCTCCAATAACTAGCATATTTCTCTCTTTCTCTTGACTCAACCACATTAATTTGGGCCTTTATCTTTTTTTTTTTTCCTGGACTATCACAAATGCCTCCCGACTGATCTACTTGATCTTTTATCACCATCATCATCATTGTTGTCATCATAGCTAGCAATTACAAAGAACATGAAGATCTGCAAAGTGCTTTACAAATATTACCTCATTTTATCCACATAACAATCCTGTGTGGCAGGTCTTATTATTGCCCCCATTTTACAGTTTAGGAAACTGAGGCAGAGAGAAATTAAGTGATCTGCATAGTGTCACACAGCCAGTAAATGTCTGCAGCTGGATATGAACTCAGGTCTTCCTGACTCTAGGTCTAGCACTCTGCCTACCATGCCATGTACCTAACTAACTCAGTTCTCTAGTTCATCTTTCATAAAAGTTGAATGTGAAGGGCCTTTGGCAACCACCTAGTTGAAAACATACCTGAAAAAGACTAGGCATCACAGCCTTCCTAACAACTGGTCATCCAGCCGCTTCTTGAACCCTCAAGCTATAGGCTGCCCACTACCTTCTAAGGCAGCCTATTCTATTTCTAGACAGTTTTAACTGTTAGGAGCTTTCCCTTGCTTCAAGCCAAAATTTTACTACTAAAATAGTTATTCCACCCAAATGGTGCTGTCATGCCTGCATCATGCTCAAAAACCTTCTGAGAATTACAGACTTAGCATTAGAAGGAACCTGAGAGGCACTTTAGGCCATCCCCACATTTAATTAATGTAGACTCTTAGACCCTGACTGGGGAAGAGATTTGTTCAACAAGGGTTCAGTGGCTCCTCTTTGCCCATCCTAGGGATTTGGCCGACATTTAAAGTCCTTCAGGATCTAGAACCAATCTGGTTGTACAGCATTATTCACTCTTCTCCTCTTTCATGTATTTCATGCTCCAGTACAACTTAACTTTGGCCTATAGCCTATTCCCCAATTCATCCTGCCTTCTGAGCAATCACCTGGGTAGTCTCCATACCTGAGGCATGCTCCACAGCTACCACCTCCTGTGCTGGAACCCTCTTCTTCTTTCAAGGTCCAGCTCCAGTATCAGCCACTCAGGAAAACCTTGGATCTTGCCTGAATCCTACCTTGTGCAACACCCCACAAGCTAGAAATGACCTATCCTTCTTCAAATCTTCCTAGAGAATTTGCTATACATCTCTCTTTTACTTTTATTATATCCTACCTTGGGTCATATTTACTTTGTGCCCATGGTATATCTGCAATCAATTGCCATGAGACCAGGAACAGCTGCTTCACTGTACCCCTTCCTCTGGAACCTCAAGTGACCATACTCACCCTGGAGCCCAGCTGTCCTACTTCCTTTACAATCCCCAGGTCCAACCTTATTCTCTGACCCTGCCCATTTTCTGACCTGCCACTCCAACCATACCCCACCCTATTTACTACTTCATGCTCTGGGAAATGTTAATTGAATCAGTAACACTGAAGTTTCTGGAAAGAGCATGTCCACTGACTGATCTATGACTCTACTGATGATTTCTGTGACTCCTCAGGCCAAAACTCCATTTCCTGGCCACCACTTATCTCCTTTTTTCAGAAAATCAGCTCCTTGATGTCAGGGGCTGTCTTGATTCTATATTTGAACACCCTGAGTTTATCAAAGAGTCTGAATACAGTAAAGCCTTAAAAAATTTCATTCATTCATTCATTCAATTCCAAGCTTCTAGTGCAATGCCTCACAACCAATTGGTACTTAATTAGTGTTGTTTTATGAATGGATGATTTTTGGCCAGCTATGTACCATAATAAATGGTAGGGGTTAGAACCAAGCAAAGAACTGAGCTCTTCTTTTTCCTTTTTTGCTTTTTTGGTGAGATAATTAGGGTTAAGTGACTTGCCCAGGGTCACACAGCTAGTAAGTGTCAAGTGTCTGAAGCCAGATTTGAACTCAGGTCCTCCTGACTCCAAGGCTGGAGCTCTATCCACTGTGCCATCTAGCTGCCCTGGCTGAGCTCTTCTGACTCCAAATTTAATCATCTTAACACTGCCAAACTTGAGTCATTTGTTTGTTTGAAAACAAAATGAATACAACTGTTTTAAGAGAGGTTTGTCATATTCTCTATGCCTAAAAGGGAAAGAAATGCCATATACGCACATATGCACATACCCATACTCCTTCCCTGTGCTACTGCCCATCATTTGGTGACAAAGAGAAACAAAAAGAGAACCTCCCTGAAATCTGATTTGGTTCCCCTTGCTCTATTGCCTGCAAATAGCCCATGTGCTTGGCAAGGATTAATGTGGATATATTCCCAAGTCCCTACTGATGGCAGGTCTGTGAACTACTGAAAAGGTCATGCATTGTTTCAATGGCATCCTACCAATTAGAATTTGCTCCTTTATTGCATTCCTGCTGACAGATGCTGATGAAAAGATGTATCCCAAAGATCATCAACATGACGGCATCTCTTCTCTAGTTTCTTCTATTGGCTTGAGCATATGGCCTAGAGAATTCCCACAGTGCTTCATCTGCCTTCTCCACTCAGAAAGAGAACATCATTCTCATTCAAGTTTAATGTTAACAATCTAGTGGTAAAACATGGGCCAAAGATGTGACCAATGAGTATGGAAATTTATTCAGAGAATCAGGGGGGCAGAGCACATAGAGAATCAAACTTGGAGGCAGGAAGACTGAGGTTTGAATTCTACCTCAGATAGTGTCTATCTCTGTGAACCTGGGCAAATCTTGTTAGTTCTCTGGGCTCTAGGGTCTTCCTCTGTAAAATGGGGATATCAATAGCACTTACCTTGTGGGTTGTAATGAGGGTTAAAGGAGATAATGAAAAGCTCTTTGTAAACCTTAAAGCCCTATAGAAGTAAACATAGCTTTGCTCCTGTTATTTCACCAATCAAACAGTATTAAATGTGTCCAGTGGCTTGCAGGTACTACATTTTTCACTAGATCTGTGGTCTCAGGAATGTGGATATTACCTCTAGCAAAGAAGATTGCAGCCTTTCCATGCCTGCTTATTCAGTATGCTCCTTGTCCACTTTCCCCATAAAACCAATGGAACAGAATTCTGAGGCCATGTTGTCCAAACCCTACCAGGATAGTGAACCTCTTTGTAACACTGCTGTTAAGTGGTCAGTCATCCAGCCTTTCCTGCAGGCTCTAGTGGTGGGGGGAAGAGGGGGACCCATAACTCCCCTGGTTAGTTCCTTTCATTTTTGGAAAACATATGTTATTATCAAGTGTTTATTTACATCAAAGTTATAATGGTCTCTTTACAATTTCTGCCTATTATTCTTGTTCTGGTCCTCCAGGCCAAGAAGAACCAATCTAATTGCTCTTCCACATGACAATCCTTTTATTTTTATTTTTTTTATTTTGCCTTTCTGGTGAGGCAATCAGTGTTAAGTGACTTGCCCAGGGTCACACAGCTAGTAAGTGTCATGTGTCTGAGGCCTTATTTGAACTCAGGTCCTCCTTACTCCAAGGCTAGAGCTTATTCACTGTGCCACTTAGCTGCCCCTACATGACAGTCCTTTAAATATCTCAGGACACCAGTCCTGTCCTCTTTACATTTTTTTTTCTTATCCAGGTTAATCATCCCTATCTCTTTCAGTTGATCTCAATTTGGCATGATCTCAAAGCCCTTCACTATTCTGCTTACCTGAATTATCCTGAATACTCTACAATTCATCAACATACTTTCTAAAATGTAGTATCAGAACAGAACACAGTCCTCTATGGTAGAGTACAGAGGGACTATCCTCCCCTAGCCACAAAGAGTCTACCTTTATCTCTTAAGGAACCCTTGGAAGAAACAGGGCAGCTGCTCTTCCTCTCCCTTGGACTCCCTTAGTGTACCAGCTTGTCACCCTCCAGCCCGGAGATGAGAATAGAGACATGGAACTTCTCTTTTGATCAGACGTGCTATTTGCCTTCGGTATGCCTCTCTCTTAATCCTAGCTAAATATATTATCTTCTACTGGTTCAGTTTTTTTGTTCCCAGAGCATATTCAGTGGGTACATGGAAGAAGTGAGAAAGACAGACTTTTTAAAATTTTTATTAATTTATTTTGATATATCAACAATCACTTCCATAAGCTTTTGAGTTTAAAATTTTTCTCTCCCTTCCTCCCCAAGATGGTGTACAATCTGATATAGGTTTTACATATACATTCCTATTAAACATATTTTCACATTAGTCATGTTGTAAGGAAGAATTAGAACCAATAGGAGGAACCACAAGAAAGAGGAAACAAAATAAAACAGAAAAAAATATCAAATAGTATGCTTCTATATGCATTCAAACTCCATAGTTCTTTATTTGAATGTGGATAGCATTTTCCATCATGAGACCTTTGGAGATGTCTTAGATCCTTTCATTGCTGAGAAGGGCTAAATCTATCAAAGTTAGTCATCGCACAACGTGGCTGTTACTGTATACAATGTTCTCCTGGTTGTGCTCACTTCACTCAACATCAGTCCATACAAGTCTTTCCAGGTTTTTCTGAGGTCCACCTGCTCATCGTTCCTTATAGCACAATAGTATTCCATCACATTCATATACCACAACTTGTTTAGTCATTCCCCAATTGATGGGTATCCCCTCAATTTCCAATTCTTTGCCACCACAAAAGGAGCTGCTATAAATATTCTTGTATATGTAGGTCCTTTTCCTATTTGTATGATCTCTTTGGGATACAGCCCTAGAAGTGCTATTGCTGGGTCAAAGGGTATGCATAGTTTTATAGCCCTTTGGGCATAGTTCCAAATTGCTCTCCAAAATGGTTGGATCATTTCACAACTCCACCAACAATGTATTAGTGTTCCAATTTTCCCACATAAGAAAACATTTTCTGTTCCTCTCCCCCTTCCTCCTACCAGCAAGATTCTCCTTCAGGGTCTTGGCTCCAACTGTCTGGTTTGCCACTTACTTGATTTGCTATCAGACTGTAAGCCTCACATTGGCTTGTTATTTTGTACATAAGCCAAGAGATGTGTCTTATTCTTTTGGTCAATCACAAGATGTTACCTGTTGGCTCTTCTGTCTTTAACCAAGGATATTTTTTCCTTTCAAATTGATTGAGGGCATGTTCATAGTTTACACTTTGGATTGATTGATTTATTCCATAGAGCTGTTTGGGACTTTAGTGATTGCATTAATGGGCCCCACCCTTACACATTAACCTCTATTAAAAGTCATCCTATAGGATTTTGGCCCAGTGTTCTAGCCTGTCAAGATCTTGTGTTCATTCACATCATCAACAAAAAATGTTCAACACAAGGGCCATTCTGTCAGGGCCGAAGGTGTTAGGACATAATCTGATAAATAAATCCCTGCTATTGAACAGATGGATGAAACAAGATTAGAGGTCTGCTGCCTAGTTATATGTGCACTTGACTTGTGGCCTTTTGCAAATAATGCCACAATGTGTGTTTCCTGGTCCAACTAGTGACAGCAATGGCCAGGAATTTCATTCCAAGGATATTTGGGGGGAGCATATGTGGAGGGCAGAGGCTACTCTTTTTACCATCCTCCATATCACACTATTGCTTGTTCCTTGAGAATCAGAGTTCAGCAGACCAAGTAACAGAACCCTTTGACATCATGCTAGTTCAGAGGGGAGCATGAGAAATGTTTAATAACTATCATTTATAAGTAAAGCAATAGAAAAAGAGGTTCTATCACTAAAGGACGTGACCAGGGAGGAAGAGGATTTGATTAATATATCAAAAGAACTTGCTTATTATGTTCATTTTCTTAGAAGTCCCAACGACATTAGACAGCTCACAGGAAAAATTAGTGTACATACAACAAAAGAAAGACCTTGCCCCAGTTTGTCTATCACTGGAAATAGTCAAATGGCAGTATGGAGAATCAGGATATTTGTTCAAATGTTTTATAATTACTTCATGAGTCATAAGGAAGTAGCACAACCTGAACTACCAAAACAAACATACAGTCAGTTCTGCTATAATGAGACATATGTGTTTCTAAAAAGCACTGTGTTAAGCAAAATCACACAATAAACACCAGAGCTCAAGCAGAAAATGAGGTTGGGGTACAATGCCCAAGAAGTTCATCAGTGACACATTAAAAAAAGACAAAAATTGAATAAAATCAATAGTACAGTTTCAGACATGTTAAATGTTGAAGAAATATATAAATACTATAATAAATAGAGCCCATAGCCTCTGGCTCCTGCTTGGCCTGCTCCCTAGGCTGAAGGAACAAATTTGGCAGGCCGCAACTCCCAGCCTCAAGCTGGAGGCCGTAGTACAAGTGGGAGAGGGGTGTGGACCAGCCCTTCCCTGCCCACAGCTTCTACCCTACCAGAAGATACAGAACGCTCAACCTTGACAAAGACCTGCACTTTGCTCATTGAAGTGGGCATCAGAAGGGTTGCAGCTTAGGGATTACTGTGAAGTGGGGCAGCTTTTTGAGTTCTCACATTGTTTCTTGTGGAAGAAATCATGCAGGAGTAAATTTGAAATTTGTTAGGTTCAAGAATTTCCCTAATATATCAACCACATCAGAACAATTGTGTTTGAGAAATGTGTTGTGGGAGAATATCAAGCACTTTGGCCCTCTCAGGCTTTTATTAATGCTCCTTTGTTTCATGTTTGTAGACATACCTTGTTTCCCTGACTAAATGGCAGGTAAAGTGTTTATTCTGAGTGGTAGTGGAGATAAGTGGGCATGCGGTAAGCTGGACTTTACTTACAATGATCACTTATAATGCTTGATGTAAGGACTGTCATGGAAGAAACATATGAGGGGAAATTAAAGTAAATAGACCAGCCTTATAATGAGACTGAGGGAGAATAGACTGATGGCCTATGAGCTATACTTTTATTGAAGTAGAATGCTCTAGAAGGAGGTGCCAAACATGGTGGGTGGAACATGAGGGGTATCTATTAGAGGACATGAATAAAATTGCACAAGATGAGAGGGCATGGACAGGTTTCAGTCAGCCCTGATGGAGGTAATTTCCACATTGTGATGAGACCAGAGAGTCAATGAGGTATTGAAGTAGTTTAGGAGGCAAGGAGAAAGAGCTTGGCATAGTGAAGAGAGGCCTGAACCTGGAGTCAGGCAGATCTGAGTTCAAATCCTGCTTGAGAAATTTATTAGCTATGTGACTTTTCTCAAGTTGCTTTACCTCTCTCTGCAGTTTCCTCATCTTTAAAAATCAATCAACAAGTATTTGTTAAGCACCTATTATGTGCCAGGTACTGTACTAAGCCATGGGGATACAAGTACAAAGAAAGAAAGAATCTCTGCTTGCAAGGAGCTGGCATTCTCACATGAAATATGGGAAAAATCATAGCACCTACCTCAGTGTATCATGGGGATCAAATAAGGTAATATATATGTCAAGTATTCTGTAAGCTTTAACATGAATGTTGATTATTATTTTTTTTTTAAAAAAAGTTATTTTCTGTGTAATGATGGTCAGTCATCCAGTGCTGGATTATACATGTAATGTAACTAAAGTTTAAAAAGTATGTAAGCCTAACCCTACATATTTTCATAGCGCTGGGGCTAACTATTGGTTTTCAGCTACTCACTGCTTAAGGGAACTGAGAGTTTAGCAGTCAACTGGAGAACCTACGTTATGTAAGAACTTGCATAAATAGGCATTCATTCATCTGCCCTTCTAAGTTTGGCTTCAGTCCTAAGGTCAAAACAGCCACCTACCCTGGAAGAGCTACAATTTTTACATTAAATTTAAAGAGCTTTGCATGAACAAAATCCATGCAACTAGGCTGAGAAGGGAAATATTAAAATGGGAGAAAATCTTTTCACTAAAAATCTTTAATAAAATTTTTATATTCAACATATATACTTGATTAATATATCAATATATTTATCTATGTATCTATTTCTATATCTATATCTATATATCTATATATATGTATTGATTCTCTCTCATTGTATGTGTGTTTGTGTGTGTGTGTGTGTGTGTGTGTGTGTGCGTGTGTACAGGGACATCCAGATGGCCCAGTAGCTGGGAAGACTCATTTTCTTGAGTTCAAATCTGGTCTTAGACACTTACTAGCTATGTGACCCTGGGCAATTCACTTCACTCTGCTTGACTCAGTTTCCACATCTGTAAAATGAGCTAGAGAAGGAAATGGCAAGGCACTCCAGAATCTTTGCCAAGAAAACCCCAAACAGTATCACAAAGAGTCAATCTGACATGACTGAACAACAACAACATACTTGATTAAATATGTATATATATTCAGTACATATTTACTTGCATTTGCTTAATCTTAGTGATCTGGAATTATCTATCATATTGCTGTAGATTCTGGCTCTTAATCTTATGTGTTTTTATTAATAATATCTTCCATATATATGGGATTAAATTTTATTAATTATATATTTCATATTTATGGAATCCTATATTATTTTCTATATATGCAAATTTAATCATTTTTGTTAATTATATATCCCATATATGTGGAATTTATATATATGTATATATATATATATATATATATACACACACATATACACGCACAGAGACTTAGTTATAGAAAGAAGAAAAGCATCAATGCAATTAAAAAAACACATTTGCCAGAAGGGCTTTAAACCAAAAAAGAAAGGGGTGGGTGGAAAAAACTGCCTATGTATATGTACAGTGTAAGAAGAAGTATAGCAACAGAGATGGCAACAAATTCACAGGAGATAAAACTGAAAGGAGTCCAAAAATTAAAAAAATAAATAAATAAATAAACATGCATGATCTCAGATGCTTGTATAGCAAATACACAGAGTAACAATAACAAGTAAAATAAACTAACAAATATACAAAGTATCAAATTCTTCCCACAGATTCTTGTTCTCTCTCTCACACACACACTCTCTCTCTTTCTCCCCTTCTGTCTATGTCCCTCTCTCTCTCATCATCAGTTGTTCCCTTCTCCTTAAATCCAATATTCTCTCATTTTTCTCCCCCTTTCCTCTCCCCCCTCCCCAGTGTTCCTTCCTGTCTTTTTCCCTCTCTCTTGTTCACAGTGGCCTATCTCTCTCCCATAAAAGAGAAAAACAAAAACATCCCTCCTGACAATGCTCTGACAAGTGAACTTTCAACTTTTCTTGCTGGAAACCGGGCCTCCACCTCATTCCGCTTTCCAGCTCTTCTCTATGTGTTATCTGTCCCCAGCAGAATGTTTAGCTCTTTGTGGGGAGGGGCTATCTTGCTTGAACTTAGTATGGTACCTGATATACAGTAAGCCCTTAAAAACTGCTCTATCTACCTGTCTACCAAGCTTGATGGCATGAGACCCAGAGGACTAGGGGGCATTGGAGTTGGACAAGTTTGTATATTAATAAGCTATATTCACGTAAGGAATCTCAGAAAAGAGATGAGAAAAGCATGGTGGAGAGCATTTGATCAAAGATCAATAAAAGCAGAAGCAAAAGTAATACTGTCATGAAAACAGATTAGACAACCTGGAGAGAAAGAAGGAGATAGGGAGTTTGGACAACAAAAATCAAAAGCTGGTTATGGACTCAGCAAAAAGAGAGGGTGGGAATCTCTTCACAAAATTGTGAAGAAACAAAGAGAGACAGTGGCAGTGAGGAGAGAAAGGGGAGTAGTTTAAAGAAACAGATGTGCAGACACCGAGAATTCATCAGTAGATCGAGGGCTTTAAAAAAAAAAAAAGATGTACAGAAGGTGGAGGCCAGGTCAGGGAACAAGAGGACATGTACAAAAGCATGGCATCTTCTGAGAAGAACCATGTTCAGAACAAGTGGCAGCTGACAAAGAAAGCGAAGGACAAGCAAAAGGATGGTGCTGCTTCTAAAGTCCCCTTGGGAAAAAGACGATGAAAGAAGGTGTGGGACCATTGCTTAGATGGCAGAGAGAAAAGGCAACTGCTCAGTTCTTCTTTTTCTACATGGTTGTTGCTATGGTGTTTTCCTCATTAGAATGCATGCTTCTTGAGGGTAAGAGTTATTTTTGCCTTTCTTTGTATCCCCAACCCTTAATGTGTAGCCTGGTACATAGGAATTGCTTAATAAATGCTTATCGACTTGATTTTTTTCTCTCCTATTCTTAGACTGGAAAAAGCAGTCCAATAAATGTCTAAAAGGAAGCTGATACCCAAGATACCTGAGGCAGCTGGGTAGTGCAGTGGGAGAGTGCTGGGCCTGGAGTCATGAAAACTCATCTTCCTGAGTTCTAATCCAGCCAACAACACTTACTAGCTCAGTGACCCTAGACAAGTCGCTTTGCCTCTCTCTGCCTACACTCTCTTCAGGTAGAAAATGGGGATAATAATAACACTTACTTTTCAGGGTTGTTGTGAAGATTAAATATGACAAGCTTTGTAAAGTGCTTGGCATAGGGCACAGCACATAGAAGGTGTTATATAAATGCTGCTCCTTCTTCCTCTTCTTCTTCCTCCTCCTCCTTCTAATTATTATTATAAAGTAGTGAGATTGTAAGAGCATCTAGCTACTCTTCTGTGATAAGTCTGAGTTATCAGGCCCAGATGACATCTTCAGTCATTTAAAGAACTGACAGATTTGATAACTCAAGACTGTCAATAACCCTTGTGAGATCATAGAGAAAAGGAAATGGATTATAGAACTGGATTAAGAAAAACCTGTTATTACCACCCTATCCTTCAACAAAAGGAAGAGAATGGAATGTGTATGTCATAAGGCAGTGATTTTAACTTATATTTTGTATTCCAGTTGAAATTCTAGGTCATGTTATTAAAGGGACTGCTAAATAATATTTCAAAAAGGGAGAAATAAATAAAACAAATTAGTATGGGTCATCAAGAATACGCCATTCCACACTAACCTCCATATTGCTTTTACCAAAGTTACTAGAGAGAATAAGAAGAGTAAGCAGAATAAAAAGTCATAGAATTTAGCAATTAGGTAATCTTTAAGAGAATAGTTTCATTATAATGCTGAGGGTGGAAGCAAGATTGTAAGCTATCAAGGATGAAGTCAGTGGTAAGGAATTGTACGTAGCAAGTGTACACTCTATTTTAGAGAAGATTGTCAGTAAAAAGAAGAGCTAAGACGACATTCTGTAATGGGCAACAAGGTTAAAGGACATGTGTATTATTCCAAAAGAAAGGAGCAGATATTTAAAGATGTGAGAGGAGAGAAGCAGTGGAGGAGGCAGGAGAGGTTGGGAACAGTAGCCCAGGCGATTGCTTAGTTTTAAAAAGAAGGATTCTTTATCCTCTGAGACAGGAAAGAAGAGGGAAAAAGTTGGCTGAAGACCGGTATGTGAGGTAGAGAGAAGGGACATCAAGGGAGCTTGTACTAAGTAGCTTCCACTTTCTCAAATAAACAGGTAAAAATCATCTGCTAAGAGGAATGTGGGGGGCGGGTGCAACGATAGGTTTGAAGTTATGTTAACATTAAAATATTTGGAATAGCCATTGTGGAAATTCAAGAACAAGAGGTTTTTTTTGTTTTGTTTTGTTTTGTTTTTTGTTATTGTTGTTGTTGTTGTTTTATTCCAGCATCACCATGCTGCAGTGAAGGATAAGAAGAAATTAAATAGTATATATTTGTAGTGGACCCAGTTCACATGATTTTCCTGAATTTCTTTAATAGTGCCCAAGCAGCAAGATAGTAGAAAAAGCAGACAATGAAGATGACCCAGGATAAGAAAGTGGAGAATGACAAAGCCTTCTAGGGACTGCTAGGGTGCTAGTGATAGTGATGTTGAAATGTCTAACAAAAGGGTCCATGTTTGTTAGGGAAATAAGTAAAGCCAGAAGGATCAAGAAAATAGGATTCAAAAGACTAAAGGTCAAGAAGTAAAGAGCAAGTTAAGTAAGTGGGAGGGAATGAAAGAGGATGATGCCAAGGAGGTGACAACCAAGTTGTAAGCTACCAGTTAACATTATTTCCATGAGAGTGTAAGCCCAGATTGCTGGCAAAGATGACTGTATGAAAGGTTGCAGCCAAGCTCTGCTTCCCGGAGAAATACCTCAACAAAGATGAAAAAAAAGAATTCCAGATAAAGTAACGAGTCAATAAAACCAAAGAGAAACACCATTAATTCACTCCATCTAGTCCATGACTGCACAAGAAGCCTTGGAATGTTCTGGTAGGGGACTTAACACAATTAAGAAATACTTGAGATTTAGAGAAGCCCCAGAGGTAAAGCCATAAGCAAAGAGTGACTTCATAATAAGTAAACACAGAGCCTCAGGAAAAAAAAAAGTGCCTTTCCCACAAGTACTCCAAGAGTGTATGTAAGATATGAAGTAAATGATTTTTAAAAAAGGAAATTAGAGCTCTTAGGGAAAAGATACAAGGAAAACAAATATTATAAAGCAGAAATGGAAAATTTTACTCAAGTGAATGGAACAGATGGACCTCAATGAATCAGTAAGGCAATAGGAAATATTTCAAAGGAGTCAAAAGACTGAAAAATTTACTAGAATATGTAAGGCATCTACTATAAAAAACAAATGGCATGTAAAATAGCATGATAAGTGATTTAAGATTCATCAGACACCATGAAAAACATGACCAAACAAATTATCTGGATATCACATTTCAAGAAATTGTAAAAGAAAACTGCCAGGAACCATTAGAATCGGGGGCAAAGTTAAAATAGAATCCACATCATATCTTTAAAGAAAACCCAAATTGAAAACATCTGGAAACATCATAGCTAAAATTCAGAAGTTCAAGATCAAAGAAAAAAATATAACAAGTAAGCAGAAAATTTTCAAATACTAAGGAATGACAGTCAATTTCATATCAGACTACTGCAAGTATGAAAAAGGAAAGGAAATTTTGAAATAAAGAATACCAAAAGGCAAAACATGCGGAAAAAAAGGCTATTAGGTTAAGGACTAACTGTTGAACAACAAAAACTACTGGGAAAACTGGAAAGGAGTCTCATATCATGTAATATATTTAACTCCAAAATGGAGTTATGAACATATAGGAGGAAAAAAGAAGATATATATTATAATTATAAATGAGTGAGGGAAGTATTTTTAATTAAATGAGATGATTATAGAAAACAAAATGGACAGTTTTGATTACATAAAATTAAAAAAGAAAACTTCTGCCCAAGTCAAACCAATTCAGTTAGAACTAGAAGGAAAAGAGTTTACTGGGAAAATGCGACAAATTTATCTGACAGAAATTTTATATTCAAATATACAGGGGACTGATTCAAATATATAAGAAAAAGAATCATTCCCCAAATAGATAAATTGTCAACGGATATGAAGAGGCATTTCTCCAGGTAAGAAATACAAGCTATCCATATCATATGAAAACATAATTCAAATTATTAATAATAAAATGCAAATTACAATAACTTTGAGATTCTTCCTTATACACATCACACTGGCAAAGATGACAAAAAGGTAAAATGACAGTTGTTTGAAAGACTATGGTCAGAAAACCACACTAACATACCATTGATAGAGCTACGGAGTGGTCCAAACATTCTGGAAAGTAAATTGGTATTATATTGAAAATATCACTAAATTTTGTATTGCCTTTGACCTACTGATATCAATAACAGACACAAGCACCAAAGAAGGTAAGGCAAAGGAAAGGACATATATGCACAAAAATACTACTAAAAGCACATTTGTTGTAGCAAAAAACTAGAAATAAAGTGTGGCAACAAAGTTCAAGCTAATGTATAATTGACATCAATTGCTTGCCTTCTCAAGAGGTAGGTGAGTAGTGGCAAGGAGGGAGAGAATTTAGAACTCAAAATTTAAAAAAAATTAATGTTAATTTTTTACATGTAATGGGAAATATTTAACAAAATAAATAAAAATATTTTTAAAAAGGAAAAAAAGGTTTGAATTACATCATGAAGTAATATAGGAATTCTATAATGTGGAGTTGAGGAGAGAGCACATTTCAGGCCTGGTGGAAGAACGTAGTAAGTAATTAACACAGAAGAGAGCAGAAGGAAGCTCAAAAGGGAACATAGATGAGGACATTTTTGTTAGCTATCATGTTAAATTTAATATATGCTTTTTAAAACTGTACTTAGAAAGTAACAGTCTTATATCATTTTATTTGTTAAATGTTAGTGCTTTTCAGGTATATAATTTTAAAGTAGTTTGTAACCTTCATGAGAGCAAGGACCATTATATCCTTCAGGGTCCTCCATATAATGGTTTTTGTAAAACCTAAACATATTTGTTGAAATGAATGAAATTTATAGTCAGAGAGGGGGAATTCTAGGTCTCTAGTTTTAGGACTTTAGGATGTGCCAAGCATTTTTAGAGCTCAGATATCACTTCTCAGTAGCTGGCAAGTTCCAAAAATTATTTACTGTGAAGAGTAACTCAGGGTCATATTTTGATTAACTTCCTGGGGTGACCATTACTCGTAAGGCCAGAAGTGGAAACCTCAAGTACCCAAGAAGAGTGAAACTTAAGAACCAGTCAAGGAATTGGTACATGTTTCATAGCCACCCCCTTCCTTCTCTGCAAACTCTCTCCTTTGTTTTATAGAGCTAACATTTGTGATGATGACATTGTCATATTTGTGTACATACGAACTATAATAGCTTTGAGAAATCATTATCATTTTTTCCAGAGCTGGATTTCTTGTTTTATAAACAAAAGGCAAAAATAAAAAAAAATATTTAGGCAGCCCTGGTTTTAGGGGACTGCTACAGCCTGCAAGAAGATGCTGTGATGTACAATTTATTCTGAGGTGGGGTAGAATGGAAAATTGAATCAAACCTCTGGAGCTATTCAACCTGTTCCATTTCTTTGAATAGAAGAGCAACTACCATTTGGAGCTCTTTCATCTCATCTGTTTTAGTTTTTAATTGCTTAGGAGCATAAGGAAAGGAAGGAAAATCAGGCAGACCAACAGTGATAGCCCTGGCATATTTCTCCTGCTTGACAGCCATTCTGAGCACCATGTGTAGTCTTCTGGGAATAGGTATTTGATTGACAGGTACCCTGTTGACATCCTAGTGGAATGGGGCAGCACTGACAGCCACTCTACCACTGGCTGATGCTTCAAGTTCACGCCTAGTTAATGCTCCAAACAAAACCAGGAGGCTATGTAAGTGTATATATGGCTGGCAGATATGAGTGGCATGACTGATTTTTTAGCGAACAAACCAGAATTGATCAAATGCAAATGATTTCTAGCCCTCTTAAAGTCATCAATCACCTTGAGAGGGCAATGCTGTCATTACTCAAAACACTTCCTTTCAAATTATCTTCAGATCCCCCTAGCATATTCTTTTGCATATCTCTAATAGTTGTAAATCTTTACCCTTCAGAGGCAAAATTGGGTTTTAAGATGCAAGAGCAATTTGGAGCCAAGTTGAGTACTCCTGCCCCCTCCATACATCTGGTGAAAACTTACTCAACTTTCCATATCTACCTTAAATGCCACCTCTTCCATGAATCTTTCCCTGATACATAGAGATAGAAGTGATATCCAATGCTTGAAGACATCCATTGAGAAGAAACCTACCACCTCGAAAGGCAGTCCATTCAGCCTTTGGACTTCTCACGAGATTAGGAAGTTTCTCCTTAGACCCATGCTAGCTCTGCCTAGATCTAACCATCACCAATTGCTCCTTCTCCTACACTTTGCAATGAAGCAGAATGATATGAATACCCCTTTGACACAAAACCCTTGAAATATCAAGGAGCCCTCTATAATTTTAATGTATGCACTGGTGATACCTTCTTGGAGAAGACCTTTTAAGGCTACCTTGAGCACTCCTGAATCAAATGCTTTTATGTATTCATCAAAAAAAAATAAGCAAAACATCATCTTTTATTCTCTGACCATCTTAGTCTACTGTGGGACCATAAAGATATTGTGAAATGACCTTCTTTAAAAAACATCAGTCAGAGTCTGTATCTTTCCTTTTCCAATTTTCATCAAGAATTTCTTCCATTCAGGTGTAGATCACTTTAAAAAGGTTTTTTTAGAAATGAGAAAGTAGCCATATAGGTCAGTAGCACAGTTCATAGCCTGGTACACAGCAGGCATTTAATAAATATGAGGTGAAAGATTGAATGAATAAATGAATGAAACTGCATGAATGAAAGAATGAAGATATTGTCTTAATCGCCTTTTTATTTCTGTTAATAATACTATGCATGTTTTTTTCAGTGATTTTGGTATCAGATATTTTGAAAGCTGATCTTTCAATACTTCCAAAATTGTGCTCCTGCACAGATTTCTTCTGTGTACTTGATCCAGCTATTCTTTCTGTCTTCATCTTCTATATCTTCCATATATATAGTACACTGAGGACTAAGGTATTTGATTCTAAATCTCTTGGTTCCACAATCATTGATGATGAACATCACGTTCTATGAAAATTCTGACAGATTTATTTCATTTTTCATGTGATTGTTACTTCCCTTGTAAGTGATCTACAGATGTTACTGAGATATTCTTTATATACTTTGGCCTCATGCTAAACTTTCTGCAGAATTGTTTTCTTCCCTCAAATACTCTTGGCTGTATTGTGAACTGATACTGCTCACAATCTCCACCATCTTCCAGAATGTTTTCTAGATTAGTTTATATTCTAAACTTGTGTTCCTCTTGGCTTCCATGCCTTTACTCTTGGAAGGGAGATCAAGTGTTTGCCAGCTGACATGGATTCTAGGTTCTTTTGGCCTCTTCCTTTTGGCAATGGCTTTCCATTGTTTCTATAGGAAATGGCGATAGTTCATGTATCTCTTTTCCTTTATCTGTTTCCCATTAAAGAGTATCAATGGGTTGTTTGAAACCATTGCAATCATATACAATGTCTTCTTTTAACCTTTGTCCATTCTTCCAATTTGTTGTTGATTTTGACCTTTGCCATACCAAGTAGAGGGTTTGCCTCCTCAAAAGCAGCTAATCAGGAATAACTCTAACATAGGTAATTAGACCTTTCATGTCTGTGAAGATAGTCAACTTAATTGCCTGTTATGTTATTTGAGACTTAGCATGTCAGGTGCCTTTGAACTCTTTTTAACCAAAGTTTTCAGGATTTATATATGTATGTGTGGTTATGGAATAACCTGAAGAACATTTGCCTCTCTCTTTTTTCTTGGTTCTATATTTTCCAACATATTTTTTTCATCATCTTTCCCTGAGGTACCCTGGCCTGAAAGATCAACATACATGTTGATATGGTTTGGAGAAATATAGAGTGTTCTTTTAGAAACTTGATTACCTGGATTGTAGAGCATTACTTGTAATTATGTTCATCTAGGCTGGCTCCATCCATGTTTGTCTTCGCTCTAACACTATCTTATTACTTGCTGCCCAAAATGATGATGCTCTGGAAGACTTAACTCTTTCAGCTCTGAAACTCATTCTCTGGGGCACCACTGTTCTGATTAGTGACAATATCCTGTAGCCCACTTTCTCTAGGCTACTTCATTTCTCAGGCCACTTCATCTTTTTGCCAACCCCCTAACCCTTACTTTCTAGTCCTGGAACCAAAATCAAATCAGTACTGGCATTACTACTGGGAAAGGAAATGTCCTTGCATTTCCTGATGGCTGCAATAATTATCCTTGTAACTTTCTAAACCAAAACCTCTCTTTTCATATTCCTCTCTAAGTACTATCTCCCTAGATTAGAATTTAAAGTCCTTGAGCGCAGGAACTGTCTTTAATTTGTATTCTTATCCCCAGTGTTTAAGCACAAGGCTTAGCACATATTAAGTGCTAAATGGACACTTTATCATTCATTCTTTCATGGTGGTCTGTTTATGGTCATCATGAGCACTGCAAAAACAAAACGATGAAGCCATCCTATGAAAAGATGTCTCCTATAACCTTTGTGTGATGAGAAAAAAAATCCTACCAACAAGCATTGGTTTTAGCATCTTAGGACCTCCTGGGTTCAAATCCCACCTTTGACCTGTGATATCTTCGGCAAATCATTTAACTATGTTGAGCTTCAGTTTCCTTGTCAATAAAATTAAGGGGTGGAGTAGATAACCTCTGACATCCCTTCTATCTATGATTTTAAATTGTGAGACTTAAGAAGTTAAATCGCAACTTCCTTATGTAGTCTGAACCGGGCACAGTAAAGCAGGATTATCACTTCCTTCATCATGGCCACAGTTCTGTGCATAATGATTCTTAAGATTTAATTTTTGACATCCTACTGATTGAGATTGAGCTTGTAAGTCATTAAAACCCCCAGATCATTTTCTGAGAGACTGCTATCTAATCACATTTCTCTAAACTTTTACTTGTATTTTTTTACCCACATGTAAGATTTTACATTTATCCATACTGAAATTCATCTGATTATGCTCTTCAGCCCCTTGCTCTAACCTGTGAAGTTCTACTTGGATCTATCATCCAATATCTGAGTTATCCATCTTTGTGAGTTCTATAAATTGAATAAGCATACTGTTCATGCTTTTAATGTCACATTTAAAAAAACAAGTTAAATATAACAGGGACAAGCACAGATCTCTCAGTCACTCTATTCCAGATTTCCTTCCAATTAGACACTAAGTCATTTAATGACTACATTTTCGGGCTAATCATTTAATCAGTTCTAAATCCATTCAACTGTTCTATCATCCAACCCACACCTTTCCATCTCATTCACAAGGACAAGCAGGAGAGACAAAAAGTTAGCTGAAATCCAGGTAAACTATATCTATCACTTTCCTTGACCTATTTAGTAATTTTGTCACAAAAGGACATGAGATTAGTTTGCCATGACCTATTATTAATGAATCCATGATGGTTCTTTTAAAAAAAATGTTGGTTTTCTGATTACTACTTTCTTTTTTAGGTGTTCACTAACCATCTTTCTAAAGAGCAGTTAGAGAATTTTTTCAAGGACAAAAGCCAAAATCACTTGCCTAGAGTTTGTAGTCTGTCACCATCTTCTTTTTTTTAAACTGGGATTAAAGGGTACAATTTTTATTCTGCAGGTTTGCTGCATCTCTACTATTTTCCACTGTCTGTCAAAGATCACTAAATGCAACTTACTCATAATATTGACCAGTTCTTTCAGTACAATGAGATGTTCTTAACAAAAGCAAAAAGGCAAAAGTATGCTGGTAAATGTTTAACAATTGACTATAGTGGGGCCAGGATATGGAAGACACATTTTTAATTTGCAGCATAAACATTTTATCCATCCCTTTCCTATGGCTAAACAATAAACAAAACAATCATTCAAGACCTGCTTTGTAGCATTTACCAGTTTCTAAGGGGTATACACTCACCCTGGAAATTTAACAATCAGCTCTCCTAAGCTGGTCTCTAGCACACCCTGCAGAAAGGTCTTCTCATTATCTCCTTAATTATCTTGGGTTTCAATTGCCTATCAGACTTTTTCCCTAGTCATGACCAAGCTGAAATAAGAGTCAAGTGGTTCTGCCTTCTTTCTCAGAGCCTGTCTCCTATGGTGGTGGTGACATCAGGGGAGGCATTTGTACAGCATCTGGTACTCAGCAGGTGCTTAATAAATGCATATTCCCCTTTCCTTTCCCATTAACATTGTCCCATCCATGTTGAATAGCAGTCCCATCCCTTCTTAAGTCCACTGGAGGAAGGTAGGAAGGAAGGAGGGAAGGAAGGACAGACTACACCCAGTTTTTTTTATCAACCTCTCTACCACAGATTCTAAAATAGAGCTGCCAAAGTTCCCATTGTTTCCACCATAGCAAAACTTATTACTTGAAAGACAGAATCAAAGCCAAAATAGAAGTTTTCTTTATTGTTTCCTCCACTTTTTGATAGAGGAAATTATCATTAAGGCAACTCAAGAAATTAATTTTTCATATTTGGGCAGAGAGAGCTCCAGCAGATATCAGGATAACTGCAGTCTCCCAACAGCACAATATCATCTCTCTGTGATAGTCTATGATATTTCCTAAATTCACTTATTTCCTTTGTCTGTCCAGGAAGTCTGTAAAATGTTCCCACAATAATACTGCATCTTCCATCAACTTTATTTTTATAAAATTTTGTTTATTTTTTTGTTCCATTTGAGTTCCAAGTTTCCTCCATCCCTCCACCCCACACTAAATTTGTAAAATGATATAACACATAGTTCCATATATCAGTTCATTCTCTGAAGGTGGATAGCATCTTCCTTCATAGGTCCTTTGTAGTAGATCTGAATATTCATATAATTCAGAATAACTTAGTCATTCACATATACTCTTTGAACAATATTGCAGTTACTATATACAATGTTCTCTTGGTTCTTCTCATTTCATTCAGCATTATTTCATGCAATTCTTTCCATGTTTGTTTGTTTTTTATCTAAAATCAACCTGTTCATCATCTCTTACATCACAATAGTCTTCCATCAGAATTATGTACCGTAACTTATTTGGCCACTACTCAATTGATGGAAATCTTCTCAATTTCCAGTTCTTTGCCACCACAAAGAGAGCTGCTATAAATATTTAGAACACATAGGTTCTTTTCCTCTTTTTTTGATCACCTTTGGAAACCTAATAGTAGTACTGCTGGGTCAAAGGGTATTTACAGTTTTATAACTCTTTGGGCATAACTCAAGATTGCTCTCCAAAATGGCTGGATCCAATGGTTGGACTAATACTGTTCCACCGACAGTGTATCAGTGTTTCAATTTTTCTATATCCCCTCAAACATTTGTCATTTTCTCCTTCTATCATTTTAGTTAACCTGATGGTATGTCAAAGTTATTTTAATTTGTGTTTCTCTAATCAATAATGATTTTGAACATTTTTTCATATATATGACTTTGGTTTCTCCCTCCAAAAACTGCCTATTTATATCCTTTGACCATTTATCAACTGAGGAATGACTCAGTTATAAATTTGACCAAGTTGTCTACGTATTTGAAATACAAGGCCTTTATCTGAGAAACTATAAAACATTTTCCCCAGTTTTCTGTTTTTCTTCTAATTGTGGCTACATTGGTTTTGTTTGTACAAGAACTTTTTAATTTAATGTAATCAAACTTATCCAATTTATATTTCGCAATGCTCTCTATCTCTTGATTATTAATATATTCTTCTCCTATCTATAAATCTGATAGGTGATATGTTCCATGTTTTTCTAATTTACTAATGATATTCCCCCTGATGTCTAGGTCATGTATCTGTTTTGACCTTATTTTGGTAAATGGTGTAAGATACTGGTCTATATCTAGTTTCTGCTAGCCTATTTTCCAATTTTCCCAACAATTATTACCAAACAATGAATTCTTATACCGAAAGCTTAAATCTTTACATTTAACAAACACAAGGTTACTATAATCATTTACTATTGTGTATTGTCTATCTATTCTATTCCACTAATCCACCATTCTATTTCTTAGCTAATTACCACCTTATAACACAGTTTAAAATCAGGCACTGCTAGATTTCCTTCCTTTACATTTTTTTGATTAATTCCTTTGATATTCCTGAACATCTGTTTTCCCAAAAGAATTCTATTACTATTTTTTCTAGCTCAATAAAATAATTTTTGGTAATTTATTGGCATGGCACTGAATAAGTAGATTAATTTATGTTTCATGCTACTGTTTTCTGAGCTCTATCCAGGGACCTGTGACCTCTCTGTTCTTCCTATTTTCCTATAATCCAAGACTAGGTATAGTCATTACACCTCAGGCTCATGCCCTGGTCTATAAGTGAACCTCAGGTATTCCTCTCTGCCCCTAAGCCTTGACCGGGGTCCCCAGTACCACCAACACTACAAATACTCTTATTCCCTACAGAACCTCAGGTGGATGTTCACCCCTCTGCACCAGAACTGAAACCAGGGACTCTGTTCTCCTGTAAGTGACCATAACAAGCAGGGCATTGCCCCCGGGCCACCACACTCACCAGCGTTTGTTCACTTCTCCTTGTCTATAGCCACAGCCTGGGAACCCATCTAGTCAGTGCACCTGGGCCCCAAGTCCAGCACCAGTGAAAGGCCCCCACAATCTTCCCCTGATCAGCTCCCCAACCCCCATACCATCAGTGGGATGAAAGCTCTAGAAGCTAAGGATGCTGCCTACATAGCTGCCTCCAGGACACTTCAATCAGACACACTAGTCAGATCTTTCCAAAAGTCCTCCCAAATTGTCTTAGACTGGACGACTGCTTTACCATGACTTTTAATTATTTGTGCCAATCTAAAATTCACTTTGAGATGCTATTTTAAGTTTCTGAGGGTAGGGATTTGGGAGAGCCAGGTAGTTTCCTGCCTTATTCTGCAATCTCCCCACAATTTCCTCCACTCCATTAACTTTCACTGGACTTGGAATCAGAAATAACTGTGTTCAAAATTTGCCTCAGATAATAATGAGTTAGGTGACCTGGGAAAGTCACGTAAGCTCTCTCAACCTCAGTTTCCTCACCTTGCAAATAGAAGTAACAACAGGATCATTGTGATAATCAAATGAACACATATTGGTAAAGCACTTTGCAAACATTAAAGCATTATATAAAAGTTATCTTTATTCTCTCTACTATACTTCTTCACAAAATAAGCCTCTGAGAATTCCTCAGAGATGTATATCTTCTTAATAATCAACATGACATGTCCCTCCCCCCCAATCTCTTCCGTTCCTTTTGAATTAAATGTAGCTTTCCATACCATAAGATTTCAATTGATACCCACCTATGAGGTCAGTTTGTCTCCATGCCTTAGGATTTCTAGTTTACATTGCTTATTAGTGTACATTTCACATATATGTATAGATCTCTGAGACCAAGTGTATTTTTGATGGTTCCTTCCTTGGAATATTTCTCCCATTGATTTCTGGTCATCTCTGTTATATTTCCCCCATCTTTGCTATTCCCTAATGCTTTCTCACTGGATGTGTGCAAAAAGTTACCTTCCTGTCTCTTCCTTTTTAGTTTAAAACTTTTTATTAGATTTGCAAAAGTCTCCTTGTTAGGTGTACCCCATCCCCAACCTGAAGCCTGTCACAACTATATTTTAGGCTATAGCACAGAAATTCAAATCTCACTCTCAAATATCATCCTCTAAAGTCAAATCAATTTTCTTGTTCTGAATGCCTTTATTTCTATGGGTAGCAGTGATAAAAATATCATTTACTCCACTGCCTCCCCTACCAACCCTCCATTAGGTCTTCAGTTTCTTACGCAAGACTTTGTAATCTTTAGCAATGCTTCCTTTATCATTTGTTCCTTTCCATACATAAATCGGTGGAAGTTAGGAGTATTTATCTGTTTCAACAAATCTTGAGAGTTCTCTGTTGTGTTTTGTATTCATACCCCAGGAAGACAGCAGGCCTTTCTATTATAGTTATCAGGTCAACAAATACCTTCTTTGGCAACGTTCAGTAGAGAGTCATCAGCCACCATCTCTCTCTCCTTCTTCTGTCCCTCCCTTCATGTCCTCTTCCTTGATGGCAGCCATGTCTTCTGAAAATGTTAATACTAATGGTGTTGCTATGGATATTCCTTGTCACTGGACAAAGATGCCATTAGTTAAAGCTATATGATTCCTAGTATCCTTTGTCCCCTTTGATGCCATTCTTCCACCATCATTGAAGAAGAGGGACAAACAGAACTGAGTTATTTTCCAATTTTCTTCACTACCTGGGTTGCCATGAACAAATAATTCATCCCTGGTGGTCAGCCTTTTTCATATGTAGCTAGGATCTTCCTTGGGCAACAGAATTCATCTTTCCTTGGCTAAAGTTTTCTAACTTGTTAGAAAGATTTTACTCTACTGGCTTTGGTTTTGAGTACTCAATCTTTCTATTTCTCTAGTGCCTAGAAGAGCACCTTGCATAGAGATTGCCCATGATGGTAAAAAATGAGGTATGGACAATGTAGCCTGTGATGGGCCTGGGACCAGATCATGAGTACCAGGACCAAGGGAACCAAAACATACTGGCAAAAACAATTACTAAGACTGGCAAACACATTTTTTTTAATAAACACATTTCTAGCAGCAGTAGAAACCCAGTGAAATGGTGACAGAAATGTTCTGACATCACTGACTCAACTGATATGGAAACTTCAATGAGCTGATAAGGGCAGTTGACAAGCATTTATTAAGTGCTTACTGTGTACAAGGCATTTGGCTAAATGTTGAGGAAATAAAGAAAGGCAAAAGCATAGTCCCTGCCCTTAAGGAGTTCATATTCTAACAGGTGAGGGGATATACAAATCATTATGTATATATAAGATATATGCAGTTAAATAGTTTATTTTAGACCATCCCTAGGTATACAACACAGAGAGTCATATAGGTCTCTAGCCAGTAGTTACAGATCTGGGAATTCCCCCAGTCACTATCCGACGGAGCAGGTGTTGCATGTAAGGTTGTGCTTTTGACTAGGTTCAAAGGGCAGTCATCACTAGAGACAGAGTGAAACCCTTTGTTCACCCTGTCTGTCTATCTAAAATCATCTGCAAACTTGCTCTATCCTACAGTTAGGAAGTCATGAGACTGTGACTTTTGTGGAGTCTATAAGCTGGCTCCAAAGGGTTCTCAAAACGTTGTGAGCAAATAGGGCATCACTGAAACATGAGTCTAACTTCAAATGAAAAATTCCTTAAGAGTGTGTTAAGTAGCAGAAACAGCACTATTTGTACTTGACTGGGATCACTGGTCCAGAGATTCTCAGCCTTTTAGAAAGAACTGCTAAAGGAGCACTAGAAAAGAAAAGCACCTTTCCCTTGGAGAGAAGGAAACAAACAAACAAACAATAACTAGCAGTATGCAACACTCACCCAGCATTTGAATTAGCCGTATTTTCTGGAGCTTTTTTAAACTGATTTTGGTACTCTGGCTCTCCAAATCACAACTCCAGTCTGAGCAGAAGTCTCCTGAAATCAAAACACAAAAAACAAATAAAAATGTCTTCTGGGCTCCTTTAAAAGCATAATGTCTGCATCTAGGTATTTTCTGATAGCATATAAATACAATGCTCTGCAATTTGATGACCCACTTAAAGATCACGATGTTATTAGCAATGAAAGTAATGTACCATTTTGCCAATTTGCTACATTTATATTTGGATTATTCCTATTTTACTGCCTCAAAAACAAGTCTTGGCAGATATTCACATTTTGTCCAAGGCAAAGAAGAGTTACTCCTATAATAACAATAATAATAATAATAATACTAGCTAGCATTTATGTAACACCTATTATATGCCAGGCACTGTGCTATGTACTTCACAATTATTATCTCACATTTATCCTTACAATGACCCTAGGAGGTAGGTGCTATTATTATCCTCATTTTACACTTGAGGAAACTGAGGCAGACTAAGTTAAGTGACTTGCCCAAGGTCACACAGATAATAGGTATCTGAGGTCACATTTGAACCCAGATCTTCCTGACCTCAAGTTCAGTACTCTATCCACTGCAAGGCCACCTACATGTGAATTTATTAACAGGGATCTGGTCCATACTTTGACACCTACAAAGCCTGTAATGTTACAGTGACATGTTAACTGAAAATAGATTATTTCTTAAAAACAAGACAAGATGCACAGCAATTTCTATCAGTCAAAAACCACAGGCTCCTGCTTCAGTTTATATTATGGTCTGTGGATTCCCAAGGGGATAGGAGGTAGTTTCTACTACAGGAACTCTCTACACTATGAGGGCAAAAGCTATTCTCCCTTTTCTTTGTATCACCAGTATCTAGTAGATCACCTTACAATTGTTTTGGAGTGCGGTGGATGTTTCTCCTGAAATTCATTAGTGTAAGAAAACTGTCTCTACCATTCTACATGCTAGTCTCTGAAAGTGGCATGAAGCATTGAAAGCTTAAGTGACTTGCCCAAGATTACACAGCCAGTAGCTGTCAGAAGAGGGACTTGAGCCCAGGTCTTCCTGACTTACAGAAGAGCTTTCTAACTCCTATGCCAAATTCCCTCTTGTCTTGAACAGAGTAGGCACTTAATGTTTGGCAAATCAAATTACTGAAGGATCGAATGGGTAGGTAAAACTATAGGTTTTAGGGGGAGCTAAATGGCACAGTGAGTAGAGAACCGGCCCTGGAGTCAGGAGGACCTGAGTTCATATCTGGCCTCAGACACTTGACATTCACTAGCTGTGTGACCCTGGGCAAGTCACTTAACCCCAATTGCCTCACCAAAAACAAAAACAAAAACAAAAAAAAACCATAGGTTTACAATATCATCAATATTCTATTCTTGGGGATCTCATAATATTCAAACATTTAATTTGGCCAATGGAGTAATTCCATTTAGACATTACTACCTATCCCAAATGCATATCCAATGATTAGCCAGTGCCTAGCAATAAATAATTCATTCAGTTGATAAAGCTGACTATACTTCTTTGTGACAAGGGAAGGTTTTAATTTGGGATGGGAAGAAAGCAGTGGTGGGGAGGGAGGCAATGATAGGCCAAAAAAAAGGATAACAGGGTCAATGAAACATCTGTAAAAGTACATAGATGAGAAGAAGAATTTCAGACAGAGTCAAAGACAAAAAAAGTAATGCTGGCACCACTATATGTACTCATTTTTAACAAAAAATAATACATACTTTTAAAATGAAACAATATATGTAAAATAGATTCACAGTTTCATATACGATCATCTTTTTCTGTTCTTTGCATATAAAGATATTCATGCTTGTTAATAGGGTAATTTGTTGTTTTTTTACTGTTTCGAAAATAAATGGTTGAATTTATTTTTTTTGTTATATTTTTTATTTATTTTTTTGTTTTCAACATTTACTTCCACAAGATTTTGAGTTCCAAATTTTCACCCCATCTCACCCCATCAAACCCCAAGATGGCATGCATTCTGAATATCCCTTCCCCTAATCTACCCTCCCTTCTATCTCTCCCCCCTCTTCTCTTATCCCCTTCCCCTTCTATTTTCCTGTAGGGCAGGAAGGATTTCTGTACCCCATTTCCTGTATTTCTTATTTCCCAGTTGCATTTGAAAACATTTTTATAAACATGCGTTTTTAAAACTTTGGGTTCCAAATTTTCTCCCTTCCTCCCTCCCCACCCAAACTCATTGATAAGGCAAGCAACTAAATATAGGTTATACATGTGCAGTTATGCAAAACACTTCCATAGTAGACATGCTGTGAAAAACTAACTCTATTTCCCTTAATGCTATCCCACCCCTCCCCTCCATTTATTCTATTCTTTCTTTTGACACTGACCCTCCTCGGAAGTACTTGCTTCTGATTGCCCCCTTTCCCAATCTGCCCTCCTCCGTATCATCCCCCTACTCCCTTGTCCCCTTCCCGCCCCCATTTTCCTGTAAGGTAAGAAAGATTTCCATACTCAATTGCATGTGTATGTTATTCCCTCCTTCAGTCAAATTTTATGAGAATAAGAGTCACTCATTCCCTCTCACCTTCCCCCATTTGCTCTCCAATGTAACAGCCTTTTCTTTTCTGTTTTTTTTTTGTGTGTGAGATAATTTACCCCATTCTACCTCTCCCTTTCTCCTTCTCCTAGTATAATCCTCTCTTACCCCTTAATTTTATTCTCCAGATATGACCCCTTCATTTTCAACTCACCCTGTGCCCTCTCTCTACCTATCTATATCTATATATACGTACATATAATTTTTTCCCCTCCAACTACCCTAATACTGACAAAGGTCTCATGAGTTACAAATATCATCTTTCCATGCAGGAATGTAAACAGTTCAACCTTAATAAGTCTCTTATGATTTTCTCTTTCCTGTTTATCTCTTCATGTTCCACTTGAGTCTTGTATTTGAAAATCAAATTTTCTATTCAACTCTGGTCTTTTCATCAAGAATGCTTGAAAATCCTCTATTTCACTGAATGACCATTTTTTCCCCTGAAGGATTATACTCAGTTTTACTGGGTAGGTGATTCTTGGTTGTAATCCTATCTCCTTCGCCCTCCGGAATATTATATTCCATGCCCTGCGATCCCTTAACATAGAAGCAGCTAAATCTTGTGTTATCCTGATTGTGTTTCCACAATAATTGAATTGTTTCTTTCTGGCTGCTTGTAATCTTTTCTCCTTCACCTGGGAACTCTGGAATTTGGCTACAATATTCCTAGGAGTTTTCCTTTGGGGATCTCTTTCAGGAGGAGATTGGTGGATTCTTTCAATTCCTATTTTGCCCTCTGGTTCTAAAATATCAGGGCAGTTTTCCTGGATAATTTCTTGAAAGATGATGTCTAGGCTCTTTTTTTGATCATGGCTTTCAGATAGTCCAATAGTTTTTAAATTCTCTCTCCTGGATCTATTTTCTAGGTCAGTTGTTTTTCCAACGAGATATTTCACATTGTTTTCTAATTTTTCATTCTTTTGGATTTGTTTTACAGTGTCTTGATTTCTCATAAAGTCACTAGCTTCCAATTGCTCTATTCTAATTGTTAAGGAAGTATTTTCTTCAGTAAGCTTTTGGACTTCCTTTTCCATTTGTCCAATTTTGATTTTTAGGGCATTCTTCTCCTCATTGGCTTTTTGGACCTCTTTTGCCATTTGGGTTAGGCTATTTTTTAAGGTGTTATTTTCTTCAGTATTTTTTTGGGTCTCCTTTAGCAAGCTGTTGAGTTGTCTTTCATGATTTTCTTGCATCACTCTCAGTTTTTCCTTACTTCTCTTACTTGCTTCTCAAAATCCCTTTTGAGCTCTTCCAAGGCCTGGGACTGATTCATATTTTTCTTGGAGGCCTTGGATGTAGGAGCTTTGGCTTGGTCGTCTTCTTCTGGTTGTATGTTTTGATCTTCTCTGTCACCAAAGTAAGATAATATAGTCTGACTCTTTTTGCGCTGCTTACTCATGGTCCCGGCCAATTACTTGAGTTTTAAACTCTTTGTTAAGGTAAGAGTCTGCTTCCAATGTGAAAAGTGTACTGTCCCAAGCTTCAGGGGTTTGTACAGCTGTTTTCAGAGGTACTTCTAGGGACCTGTAAATTTTCAGTTCTTCCAGGGTGGTATGATAAGGGGCAAGGTGTTTCCTCTCCACAGCCACAACAAGCTCCACCACACCAGCATTCCTCCTAGCCCCAGGACCGCCCCTCAGAATTGTGACCCAGATCCAAGCACCGGTAAAGCAAGAGATTCCTGCCTCAGCACTGGTAAAGAGATCCTTGTAATCCCCCTCTGATCAGCCACTTGACTCCCCCTCAGTCTGTGGGCTGGAAGCTCAGGAAACAGTCACTGCCCCGAGGGCATGCTTGGGACTTGAGGCTGAAACCTAGCTTCTGTCTCTCACTGCAGTCACAGACTTTTCCCACTGACCTTCTAAGTTGTCTTTGGCATTCGTGGGTTGAGAAGTCTGGAAACCACCACAGCTGCCCATGATTCAGTCCTCTGAGGCCTGCTCCAGGGCTGCTGTGGCCTGCACGCCCACGCCAAACTGTGCTCCCCTCCCAGCCTGGTGCGATATACCTTTCCAATCAGTCATCCAGGTTGTCTTGGGCTGGAAATTTGTTTCACTCTTCTCTTTTTGTGGGTTCTGCTACTTTAGAATTTGTATACAGCCATTTTTTATAGGTATTTGGAAGGGTTTGGGGGGAGAGCTCAAACAAGTCACTGCTTTCCCTCTGCCATCTTGGCTCCACCTGGTAATTTGTTTAAATAAAAAAAAAATGCAGAAAGTGTCCTGGAAAGATTTTGCCTCCCATGTCATGGAGTAAAGTTACTATAGTGATTGCCCTAATGGGTTCTAAAGTGACCCAACTTCTCTAGATTGGCCTTCAGGCTATGGCCAGGGCCTGAGGCAAGGAATGGACGAGATTCATAACCTTCTGCTCACAATCCATGGGTGTTGGGAAGGTTGCTTCTAATTAATTTCCTTGGTTTTACCATAGAGATACTGAATGTGATTGGCACTGTGATTTCATTATTATAGGGAACTCCCAGATGATGAAATTCCCTCCTCCAATCTAGGTCAGCAACTTTTCTACAACTTAAAGTGTCTTTGAAAGTTACAAAAAGCACCAAGGGGTTAAGTAAGTTGACCAAAGTCACATAGTATGGGGTCAGAGGGAGAATTCCATCCCAGCCTTCTTGACTCTAAGACCAGTTTGCTATTCACTATACCTTGCTACCTCTCTGGTAATTCCATGCTTTTACTAATTCAATTACTTTCCTTTCACTTCAGTAAAGGGTTGAGGTGATTTGTGAACAAGCAGAATCTAAGGCCAGTGAAACAGGAGCAAATAAGCCCAAGAGAGTATCTATTGCCTGCAAATAAAAGAGATCTCACCAGCCTTTGCATTTGTAGGTATGTGTTGTGGAGTGGGGGAAGAAATTGTTATGTGTCTACATACAGACAGAGCATATCTAAAGAGAGAATATAGACTATCTGGGCTGGCTTTACTATGTCCTTTGCTCTTTAACCTTGATGATACTAGAAATATTATCGAGTTTTATTTCTTTGGAATCCTTAAAGGATGAAATATAAAGCAAAGTCACCATTATTGTCATGGGCAATAAAGTAACAATATTTATCAGCACCTCAATGAATATATTTGATGAAAACTTGTGAAATAATCTAGCCTTGAGAATTTGATTTTTGTACTATCTGACAGAATCAACTACAGAACATACACACACATATTCTGTATGAATATATATCTATATAGGGGTAGATAGATATAGATACACAAATATGTATGTGTGTATATATACATATATACACACACACTTAAGTATGTATGTATGTGTGTATATATATGTATCTATCTAGGTATATATAGATATACACACATGCAAACACACTGTATGTGTGTATATACACATATATACATCTCTATACACACACATGTATATGTGTGTGTATATAAACATATATACATATATAGTATACACTAAATGATACTGATTCAAATAATAATAAAAAGAAGCCATTCTAAGACCTCTTTTTTGGTCATAATTCCTTCCTCCTGTTTCTATTTCTCCTTCACTCCATTCCCTGCATTTTGGCAATTTCCCTGTTCATTAGCACATCTATCAGACAGAAAGCAAGAAGAGCAAGGAAAAGGTGGTAAGACAAATCATATATTTTGCTCACCATCAGCAGTTTCTCAAAAAGCAGTTGGAAGAGAAGATTGGAATTTAATTGAAGAATGGATAGGGTGTATTACCTAAAGCTTAGTCTATGTCTACACACCACCCCCCCCAAAAAAAAAAGAAAAAAGAACTGTTTTTTTTTCAAAAATGGAACTGAGCTTTCCTTTTTTCTTTTTTCCGTCCTTTATGTATTTAATATTTTATTTTTTCCAATTACATGTAAAACAATTTTAACATTTTTTTAAAAATTCTGAGTTTCAAATTCTTTCCCTCCCTCCTTTTTTCCCCCTCATTGAGAAGGAAAGCAATTTGATAGAGGTTATACATGTACAGTCATACAAAACATATTTCCATATTAGTCATGTTGTCAAAGAAAACACAGACCAAAAATATCCAGGAAAAATAAAGAAAGTTTAAAAAAAAAGTATGCTCCAATCATCATTCAGACTCCATCAGTTCTTTCTCTGCAGATTGATAGCATTTTTAATCATTAAGTCCTTTGGAACTGTCTTGGATCATAGTATTGCTGAGAATAGTTTAGTAATTCACAGTCATTGCTCAATATTGCTGTTACTGTGTACAATTTTCTCCTGGTTCTGTTCACTTCACTTTTCATCAATTCATGTAATTCTCTTCAGGTTTTTTTCTAAGAGTACCCTACTCATCATTTCTTATAGTACAATAGTATTCCATTACAATCATATACTACAACTTGTTCAGCTATTCTCTAATTGATGGACATCCCCTCAATTTCCAATTCTTTGCCATCACTAAAAGGGCTGTTATAAATACTTTTGTATACACAGGTCCTTTTCATTTTTATTTTTTATCTCTTTGTTATTGTTGGGTCAAAGGGTATACATGGTTTTATAGCTCTTTGGGAATGGTTCTAAACAGCTATCTAGAATGGTTTAGTCATTTCACAATTCCATCAACAGTGTATTAATATCTCAATTTTCTCATATCCCCTCCAATTTTTGTCATCTTCCTTTTCTGTCATATTAGCCAATCTGATAAGTATGGGGTGGTATATCAGAGTTGTTTAAATTTGTATTTCTCTAATCAATAGTGATTTAGAGCATTTTTCATGTGACAATAGATAGTTTTGATTACTTCATATGAAAACTGCCTTTTTGTAGCCTTGGACCATATAGCAATTGAGGAGGAACTTATAGTCTTATAAATTGGACACAGCTCTCTATATATTTAAGAAATGAGTCCTTTATCAGAGAAACTTTCTGTAAACATTTTTTCACAGTTAAGATTACTGTATATTTCACTCTATCCTTCCCCCCCCCACCATTTATCTTACTCTTTTTCTTATTTCACTCAGTCTGTGCTCAAAAGTATTTTAATTCTATCACCTTCCCCAATATGCCCTCTCTTTTATCATCTCTGCCCTTCCCCCATCCCATGCCTCTCTTATCCCCTTCCTCTCCTATTCTCCTGTAGGGTAAAACAGATTTTATAGTCAACTGAGTGTGTATGTCATTCTTTCCAATTCCGATGGGAATATGGTTCAAGCACTCCATACCCCACAACTCCCACATTCCTCTCCACTGTAAAAGTTCTTTCTCATCTTTTTTTATGTGAGATAATTTACACCATTCTACTTCTTCCTTTCCCCTTCTCCCACTACATTTCTCTTTCTCACCCATTAATTTTACTTTTTTTGGATATCATCCCACCACATTCAACTCACACCTCTGTGAGTTGAATATATACCTTCTAATTGCCCTAATAATGATAAAGTTTTTAGGAATTACAAATATTTTCCCATGTACGAATGTAAACAGTTTAACCTAATTGAATCCCATATCATTTCTTTTTCCTGTTTAATTTTTTTTTTTTTTTTGCTTCTTTTGAGTCTTGGAATTGAAAGTCAAATTTTCTCTTCAGCTCTAGTCTTTTCATCAGAAATGTTTCAAAGTCCTTTACTTCATTGAATATCCATCTTTTCTCCTGAAGGATTATACTTAGCTTTGCTGTGTAGGTATAATCCTAGCTCCTTTGCCCTCTGGAACATATTGTAAATCCTCTGATCCTTTAATGTAGAGGTTGCTAAATCTTGTGTTATTCTGCTGTGGATCCATGATATTTGAATTGTTTTTTTTCTGGCTGCTTGCAATATTTTCTCCTTGACCTGACAGCACTGGAATTTGGCTATAATATTTCTGGGAGTTTTCATTTGGGGATCTCTTTCAAGAGGTGATCAGTGGATTATTTCCATTTCTATTTTACCCTCTGGTTCTAGAATATCACAGCAGTTTTCCTTGATAATTTCTTGAAAATTTATGTCTCAGTTCTTTTTTTTGATCATGGTTTTCAGGTAGTCCAATAATTCTTAAATTATCTTTCCTCCATCTATTTTCCAAATCAGTTGTTTTTCCAATGAGGTATTTCACATTTTCTTCTATTTTTTTTCCATTTTTAAAACGTTGTTTTATTATTTCTTTTTATCTTGTGGAGTCATCAGCTTCTAGTTGCCCAATTGAAATTTCTAAGGAATTATTTTCATTGAGCAAAAGCTCACCTCCTTTTTCATTTCTCTAATTCTACTTTTTAAGGAGTTCTTTTTTCAGTGAATTTTTGTACATTATTTCCTATGTGGTCAATTCTGCCTTTTAAGGTATTCTTCTCTTCAATGAATCTGTGTGTGTGTGTGTGTGTGTGTGTGTGTGTGCGTGTTTGTGTGAGTATTTCCATTTGGTCAATTATTTTGTGGGTTCTGCTGCTCCAGAATTTATTTTGAGGCATTACTTAAAGTTGTTTGGAAGAGAATTTGGGAGAGCTCAAGTGAGTCCCTGCCTTCTCTTCTCCATCTTGGCTCCACTTTTTTGATCATTCCTTTCTAAGTTATCCTTCCACTAGCACATAAAATAAAAACTTAGAGTGTTTGCTTTGTCCTAGTGTGATATATAAAAAAGGATGTGTCTCAGTTTCAGACTTCAAGGAGTTAACAATCTAACTTGGGAGACAAGATTTACACACATTAAATTATCATAGAAAAATAAGATATGAACAATAGCTAAAGGGGAAAGGTGTGATAAAGTCAAGGAGTGCTGCAAGAGTTTCTGGAAATCATGGTAACTGTATTTAGAAACACTTCTGTGTTATTTCTAAATTTGTTTTTTAAATGTGCAGAAAGAAAATTTGTCCCAGTCTAATTAACATCTACTCCATAAGTGTTTATTAAACTGAAGTTGAACTTTAAAAAAATTTCTGGTAAGAAACATCATTAAAGTGGCAAATGTATATTTATAATATACAACAGTTCCCACCTTAAACTGGTCCCTCTTCTTGCCTTTTTTGTTTATGACACCATCCTCTGTAGGTCTAAAGTCTTAAAATTATTGCTGATGAGTTCCCAATGATGAATTTACCTTCACTACACAATCTGTTGACACAATCAACATAAAGCAATGGTATTTATTAAAATGTCATACCATTGCACTTGAAGTATTTGTTGTTCATTCATTCAGTGGTGTCTGACTCTTCATGAGTCATACATGGGCCATAGCATGCCAGGCCTTTCTATCCTCCACTATCTCCCAAAGTCTGTCTAAGTCATGGTTGTTGCTTCCATGACACTATCTAGCCATCTTATCCTCTGCCCTTCTCTTTTCCTTTTACCTTCAACCTTTCTCAACATCAGAGTTTTTTCCAATGCATTCCATCTTCTCCTTATGTGGCCAAAGTTTTTAAGCTTCACCTTCAATATTTGTCTTTCTAATTAGTAGTCTGAATTAATTTCTTTAAGTATTAACTGTTTGCTGTCCAAGGTCTCTCAAAAGTCTTCTCCAGCACCACAATTCAAAAGTGTCAATTCCACGACACTCAGCTTTTCTTATAATCCAACTCTCACAGCCACACATTACAACTGAAAAAAGGATGGCTTTGACTGTATGGACCTTTGTTCACAAGGTGATGTTTCCACTTTTTAGTATGCTGTCCAAATTTGCCATAGCTTTCCTTCCAAGAAATAAGCATCTTTTAATTTTATGGCCGCATTTGCCATGTGCAGTGATCTTTGAGTCCCAGAATATAAAATCTCACATGGTTTCCATTCCTTCTCCCTCTATTTGCCAGAAAGTGATGGGACCAATTGTCATGACCTTTTTTTTAAAATTTTCAAAGCTTCAAGTCTCCCACAAATATATGCAATATCTTTGAGAAGAATGGACTCAAATGTAGAGTATATATTAGAGAGGCACATAACTTAAGAAACACATGAGACCAAAACAACTTATTTCTCCATACTGCAGGGCCCCAAGCTCCTTTCTCATGTTCTCTCATTGGACACAACATGACTAATGGCAGTTCATTGAGCTGAGATACCCTTGGCCTATGCTTTTCTATAGTTCTAATCCTGACTGCCAGAACTAATTCTTTTTTGACTCATCTTGCTAATACAAACCACAATTGGACTCCAACCCCACTGGACACTGCCAAGGGAAAGGGACAGGGGAGGAGAAAGAAACCTCTTCTATTCCTTGCCAAGTTTTGCTCAAAATGATCCCAAGATCTGGCTGTCTTGACTGATACAGTGGCTTGCTTTTTAAAGGGCACCAGGGTTATGGATGATCCTTTAGTGATGAAATGGATAGCTGACTATAATTTGATTAGAACTCAGAGAAATGGGTTGAACTCGCATAAAGGAAAAATTGAGTTGAATGTAAGGAACATTTTTTTTAATAATTAGAGTTCCCTCAAAGTAGACTGGGCTTTCTTAGGAAGTAGTGGGGTCCCCCTCAACTGGAGGTCTTCAAGCAAAAACAGGATGTCCACTTTTTTGGTGTGCTATAACAAGGATTCTTATTCAGGTATAAATTAGATTAGGTATCCACTGAGGCCTCCTCCAATTCTCAAACTCTTTGATAATGTGGTATCTAATGAAATAATCTCCTAGAACATAGTAAGCTACTAATAAATGCTTGGTGATGATAGCAAGAGCTACCTCCTTCCCAGATTTCCCCCTCCCTGGCTGAAAGCATTCTCTTCTTCCTTTATTTTTCCTAAAGAACATTGTCTGAATGTATCCTTCACCCCCTCAATACTCTCTTTTGTTCCATTTATTTGTGTATATATCTCATTATCCCCTCTCTGACCTCCCCCTTATATATTGTAAACTTCTTAAGATCAAGTACTATGTCATTTTATTCCCACGACATAGAAAAATGCCTTGCATGTGGTCATATTTTAACAATTATTTCTTGAATTAAGTCAGGAGAGGACAGCAGAGAATCTAGATGAATAGATAGATTAATTAATATTGTAACTTAGTACTCCAGGACCATCTAGCACAACATTCTGTGTCAGATGCTTACTAAATCTTTGATGAATAGAATGTCTTGTTTGCAGGGTAAGAATTCATAAATGAATTCCATTTTCCAGGTCATTTTTATGTTTGGATGGCAATCACTGGCAAGAACAAACAGAAAGATGAGCTCCCAAGAAAAGACAGAAAGGATTATCTTGAGTTTCTTAATACCTTTTGGTAGGCTGTAAGCAGGGAGGCAAGGGTAGGGATGCTCCCAGTACTCTAAAATCTAAGAGCTTGAATATAGTTACATTAAAGGTATTATTTAGTGCTTCTGGGTGTCAAACTGCATTATAAAGCAACAAGCGTCAAAGCTATTTGGAACCTATTTGAAAAAATAAGAAAGAAGTTCAATGGGATCAACTAGTCAAGGAAAATTAGAAATGACTAAACTCAATAATCCAGTTTCCAATAAACCACAAAACATAATTTTCCTAAGAAGAAATTCCAAACTCCATATTTCATAAGAACCTATCAACTCAAGTGACATGATTTAAAAACAAAAGATATCAAAAATTTTATTTTAATAAAACATGCTGGTGGCTTACAGGATCAACCAAGGGTAAGATGAGAGCTGAAGAGTATTTTCATTGCCTGGAAGCTCTTCAGAATTAAATAATTAAAAATAAAATAATTGAAATGAGTTAGAGGAATTTAAGTAAAAAGTGATACAAGCAAAGCTGAAGTTAGTCATGAGGGTACTATAATGTGCTTAGGATTTTTAATTTCTTTTAAATCTTGTTCCAAATATTATTTTCCCTTAGTTTTATATGAAAGCATGGACAGAGTACTTAATTTTTATAATACTATCTTAAAAATCTTTTAAAATAGTCAAATATGAATATGATATGTGCATTCAGTCCCAATTGACTATCACTGGGTGCAGAACCATGAAAACAAACAGGATTATAGGTATAGTGCCTAGAAGGAAATGATGGCTCTTTAGAAACTTTGACCCACATATCCTACTCTTTCAGTGATGGCAAAAGTCACCCCAAAATATGCTCATATAATCTGGCTAAAAGGCAGTATAGAAAACTACGGTGGCATTACTATTAATACAGTTAGTTAAGATTAGTGATTTTAAAATGTTCACAGATCAACAATGATAACATGAATAGGTTCTACAAACCTTAGAGCTATTTGCTTCAAAATACATGATAGAATTTAAATGCAAACCTTTGGTTATTCAGGCTTATATGAAACATATAAACATATATCAATACTGTTGAAAATTTTGGAACTATTGTATATGTCTCTGATGTCCTCCTATTGTAGTTCTTGAATCTTTCAATATTGAGGGTTTTGTAAACTATAAAATAAAATGGCCCAGAGAAAGAAAAATGGAAAAGACATATTAGATACTTCTTTTTTAGGTTATTTCTGAAATTAACTATAACAGTATCTCCATTCCAATAATGAGTCCATTAGTAACAGACTAAAGCGATTAGAGATAGTTTCTTTGTCTTTATCACGCATTGTGCCAACTGAGACTATACAGAATGGTTCAAATTAAATTGATATTGTGGAGAATATCATCAGTTTGATGAGCTCAAATATGCATAGCTTTTTGATGGAATTGAATGCTCTGAATCAAGCATTTTTCCAAATGAGAAAAATGTTGTAAGCAAACAAATATTCATAAAGCATCTTTAAAATTCCCCTAAGATACATTTTTCCTCATATTTCTTACTTCAGTAAACATCAGACTTTCTGGTTGGTTAGATGTAAGCGTTCTTCACTGGGTTTCTAACCACGGAATGAGAAAATATGGCCTAACTAGTGGTTCATAAACTTTAAAGTATAACGATCCCCTTTTGGTACACCAAAATTCCAAAGATAGTACCACATGGAAGCATTTGTACTATTAGAATGCAGTGACTGAGAAAATACATGACAAAAGCTAGTATAAATTCAGTAATACATTTAACTGAATTTTATATCCTTAATCACAAAAGAATACACATAACTTTCAAAAACAGTCCTATATACAGGTGTGAAATATTATTAATTTCACTGACAGAGAGAAAACATATACTTATTTAAGTATTCCCATATAGATTTGCATATCCCTTGTAAGAACTCCATGACCTTTAAAGTATCTATGGCAATGGGTTGGAAACCATGGGTCTGTATTTATATGCTACAGGAGCCACATTATTTTTAAAAATATAATTAGTTGTCTTTACATCAACATTATTTCAATGGTTTTCTAGGCAACTAAGTAGCACTGTGAATAAAGTTCTGTGCCTGCTAACAGGGAGATCTGAGTTCAAATACAGGCTCAGACATTTACTATCTCTGTTACCTTAGGTAAGTCATTTAACTTCTGTCTGCCTCAGTTTCCTCTACTGTAAAATGGGGATAATAATGTCTACTTCCTAAGGGTTTTGTGAGAAGCAAATGACATAATATTAGTAAAAATCATTAGCACAATCAATAGGCACTTGAAAAAATACTCTACTGATTACAGAAATGCAAGTTAAGACAACTCTGAGGGACCACCTCACTTCCATCTGATTGGGTAACATGGCAGAAAAGGAAAATGATACATGCTGGAGGGGATGTGGAAAAATAGGGACACTAATGCATTGTTGGTGGAATTGTGAATTGGCTCAACCATTCTAGAAAACAATTTGGAACTATATCCAAAAAGGTATAAAACTATGGACCTTTTGCTCAGTAACACTACTACTAGGTTTGTATATTAAAGAGATCAAAGAAATGGGAAAAGGACTTATATGTACAAAAATATTTATAGTAACTTTTTTTTGAGTGGCAAAGAATTGGAAATTAAGGAGATGCCCATCGTATGGGGAATGGCTGAACAAGTTGTGGTTTATTTTTGTGATGATCTTTTGTGCTATAAAAATGATAAAGAGGATGTTTTCAGAAAAACCTGGAAAGACTTATATGGACTGATGCAGTGAAGTGAGCAGAATCAAGACAACATTGTACACAATAACAGCAATATCATAATGATCAACTGTGAAAAATTTAGCTACTCTGATCAATACAATGATACAAGATAATTCTGAAGGACCCATGATGAAAAGTGTTATCCACCTTCAGAGAGAGAAATGAACTCTATGTGTAAATTGAAGCATACCTTTTTTCACTTTATGTTTCTTGCTTTTTATTCTCAATTTGTTTTTGCAACATGGCTTTTATGGAAATATTTTTACATGACTTCACATGTATAATTGATATATTGCTTGCCTTCTTAATGGGCAGGGGAGAGCCTGAAGGGGGGAGAGAATTTGAAACTGAAAATTTTTAAAAGTGAATGTTAAAAAATTAAAAACCCAATCCTGGTGGTCTAAAAGAAAAGAACAGGCAGTATAGGCTGGAGAAGGGCACAACATTTTAGGTCTTCAGAAGGAAGTCAGTTAGAAGGACATTTATAGTAGGGAAATCTCAGAAAAATCAGCACAGTGATAAAGACAGGCAAAATGAGGCTAACTGGGGAGGAGAAATAAAGAAATATTTGAAGAATTATCTCAATGGACAAGTACTTTGTAAAAAAAAAAAAAGGAAAGAAAGAAAATTAACCATGAATCAATCCTCTAAGGAGGTGAAGTTATTGCTACAACCTCTGTTTGACTTCCTGTTCTAACTATGGTCAGGAATTACTCAAAAGGGCAATGAAATAATTTAATGAAACTATCAAATACACAACGGCAAGAAGGAATAAACCTTTCAGATTCCAAGGAAAAACATTCTGAATACATATTTCTTGGAGAAATAGTATTTGTTTTACATACACTGGGGTAATTTTCCTCTAAAGAAGTTGAGAAGTCTAAGGTATAAAAAGCCCAGATTGTGTGGTGAATTGGACTTCCAGAAGTATGGCAGAGTTCCTTTACTCTGCAGGATGTTTTTCTGACTCAGTACAGCTGCTTTGTTTGAGTGAAGAGGTAGAATGAACATAGCATGTGTTTTTAATAAGGTTTATTTTTTTTCCGTTCATCTAACAATCATTTATTAAGTGTCCATTACTTTCCATACACTGTAGGTGCAGAAACATTAAAATAATTAAGTCCTTGCCCTCAAGGAGTTCATGATCTAGCGCATACAGGAAAGTGAAGAAAAACAATTGACATATATATTCCAAAGAGCCAAGAATATTGGTTGGCACTCAAAAACAATATACTCTCCAAAGCTAAGTCTACACAGCAAAGAAAATAATTGGTGCTCCCTAAAAAGGAAAAATCTCAATTATTTCTTCAAAAGACCCCAGTGGCAAGCAGGATATTCAACATACAAACTGAACAAACAGTAGAAAATTAAACATTTTCAGACAGCAAGGAAAGAATAGTAAATAAAGTGTCTGTTTTCATGCAGTTAGAGCTAGAAATCTCTATGAATGTTGGAGTGGCAAAGTCTTTTGTGTGTTGTTTGATCTTCTTTAGAAAAATAATACTCACATCATCCAACAGACATCAAGAATGCAAAGAAAACTGCAACACATTAAAACATCTAAACAGTAAAAGATAATGGAAAAAAACAGGAAAGGAGGTAGAAGAAGTAAATTAATGTATACACATGTATATATATCTATAGATATATAGCTATACACACACACATATATATACATTGAAATATTAATTTGAATGAAATGAAATACATATCAAATATATATGTATATACACATATATACATATATAGATACACATATTTAATACTATCTATCTGTATGTCTGTCTGTCTCTATTTTTTCTCATTTTCCTAGGATAGAAGTATCTATATCTGCATCTCTAGCTGTAACAAGAGAACACAAACTTAACATTTAAAGCCCTAAATGTAAATGCATCAAATTACTCAGTAAGTGGAAAAAGAAAGAAGGAATACATAATAACAATTTTCTACATATAACAAACACATTTAAGACATACAGAAACATACAGAGTAAAACTGAAGGGATGAAACAAAATCTCTTATCCATCAGACACCTTCAGAAAAATAGGAGTGGCATTTATGATCTCAAGTAAGTTAGAGTAAAATAGTTAATGCCAAGAGAGACAAAAATAAAAATTAGAAACCTCTATTATGCTTAAAGGTACCACCAACAGTGAAAAAGAAAGATAATACTGAATATAAGCACAAAATAAGTTCATAAAATCATAATTTTTGTGTTGGAAGGAAGCTTAAGGGCCATTGAATCAGCTCCCTTATTTTATATAGAAACTGAGGAACAGAGAGGTTCAGTGTCCTGCCCAGGAACACACAACTAGCAAGCCTCTGAAGCACTCTTTGAACCCAAGTATTCTTGACTCCCAAGTCCAGGACTCTATCCATTATAAAATGCTACCTTTCAATATGCAAAAATAAAACAAAAAAAATTTAGCAGCACAGTAATAAAGAGGATTTGATATTCTTTTCTCAGAACTGGATAAATCCCAAATGAAGACAAACACAAAGGAAAATACTGAGTCAAAAACATTGGAAATATGAGATTTGACTGACCAATGTTGACTTCTACATGTCATTATTTTTTAAAAGGAATATTCCTCAGTAACTCAGAGTATCTACGCATGTATAAGAGCATAAGTGAATCATAAATAAATGAGTAAAGAAAAATGATACACAAATAATTTCCAGAGCATACAGCTATGAAAACATAGTAATGAGTAAAAGAAATATGAGGAAAAATGTAAACCTAAATAGAGATTAAATAATGACATCCTAGAAAAAATGACTAGATAAAAGAACAAATCATAGAAACAATAAGTGACTATCTTAAAGATAATGATAAGTCAGGCAACATTAATATTTATATTATGCAGGTGAAATAATTATTTAGAAAATTCACATATCTTATTTATACTTATATTCATTCATAACTTGTATATACTTATAAAACTTATAACAAAATAGTAAAAGAGTGGATCAGTGGAATGAGCATGCAATTAAAGATTTGAAAATAAAAGCCATCTTCAAAGGAAAAAATTGTATCTCTAAAAACTCATTTTAATGAAATAGAAAAAAGGATCAATGAACTGAGCATGCAATTAAAAAAGATTCAAAATAAACAAATTAGCTACTCTAACACAAGTACAAAAGAAGAAATCTGGAAAACTATGGAAATTAAGAAACATTAAAATAAAGACTACTGAAATAATAAACAAAATTTAAAATGGTTCTTTTAAAGGCAAGGAAAACAAAACCATTAGTTAATAACATAAAAGGATGAGGAAAATCAAATTATCAAAAAATTTTAAAAAACAAACAAGGTGAAATCACAACAGAAAGGAAATAAAAATAATTATTGTAAACTATCATGCCCTCCAAACTGAGAATTCAACGGAAGTTGATGAGTTTCTTCAAAAAATATAAATTACCCAAACCAATAAAAGAAGCAACAGAGACTTTAAGCAATGCAACCTAGGAAAAAGAAGTTGGGCAAGACATAGATAAATTGTCATTGAGTGAGTATGGGAGGGGAAGGGTGAGGTGGAAACTGGAACCATGTGGATTTGCAATGAATTTTAGCAAATGTTTTATGAGCCATATAATCTATGTTAAAAAAAAAATTCCCCTCAATAACAGAGAGAAAAAGCACTCTATCAAACTCATTTTAAGAGTATAAGATACTGAAACTCAAAACATGGAGCAGCAATGCAGAGAAAGATAACTATAAACCTATTTCATTAATAATGAAGCTGCATTATGGTGAACAATTACACTGTTTTTGTTGAAATAACAATGATGTTTTCAAAATGTTATAATAAATTGATTCACTCCAGAAACAAGAGCAGACATAGTCTCAGTGTAAGTAGCAGTCATACCTCATCCACTCCCAGACATAGCCTTAGGCATAGGAAATAAATAGAAGACCAAGATCAGAAACAGGGAATTGAGCAGGCCATAGGTCTAGATGGTGATTCTGTGTTGTGTGAACTGGGATCAGTTGCTGGACAGAGCCTTCATTAGTACACTGTTCTAACCAAATAAGTTGAATGTTCATGATTTTTCCTTTTCAAGTATTTTTTCCCCAAAAAAAAGTTGGTCACTAGGTGGATCAGGCAACCTGCATATTAAAAATGTATATCTCAGAAAAAAAAACACTAAAATTCCTTGCATTGTTTTATTTTCTTACTCAAATATGAAGTCTCTTAGACTTCTCTAAATAGCCTTGTTTTTTATTTTTGTTTTTTTGGGGGGGTAGAATTTAGTAAAATTGAGTCACCTAACCTAGTGACTCAACAATTTGGAGGTAACGAGGGCAAAACAAGAAAGAAAGGCCTCATATATAAGAAAATATTGACAGCTATACTTTTTATGGGAGCTAAAAACTAGAAACAAAGTGAGTGTTCATTGATTCACCAATGTCTGAACAAACTCTGGTTTATAAACATAATTGAATATTGCTATACTATAATCAAAGATTAATCTGATCTACTCAAAGAAATAAGACTTGTATAGAGTGATGCAGAGTGAAACAACCAGAACCAAAAAAATAATGTACACAATGAACAAAAAATATAAACAAAACCATGCTGTATGGTCACCTAATTCTGCTTAATTGTAATACTCTGTCTTGGTTCTATAATAAAGACCTATTTTCATTAGAAAAATGGGGCACTACAGGAATAGAAAGCTGCATATGCACATGGTAGTTAGGGTCAACTGAGATAAGAATGTTCCATAAAAAGCAAAATGCATCTGTGTTGTAGTAGAAAGTATGGTGAATCAGGAGTCAGAGATCCTGGGTTCACAGCCCTGCTCTCTTTGAGGTCCTGGGAAAGTCCCTTCATTTCTCTCAAGGCCTCAGTTTCTTCCTCTAAAAAATGAGTAAGCTAACTATATTACCTCTGAGATCCCTTCCTTCTCTCAATTTATGCACTTACATCTGACCATGGCCTAGTGGCTTCCCTGCCCTTGGACCTTAATTTCCTACTTTGAAAAATTAGGGGGGGGGGGGGTGGAGCCAAGATGGCAGAGGGAAAGCAGTGACTTGCTTGAGTTCCCCACCAAACCTCTCCAAATACCTATAAAAATGGCTCTAAACAAATTCTAAAGCATCAGAACCCACAAAAAGACAGAGTGAAACAAATTTCCAGGCAAAGACAGCCTGGATGGTTGATCCGAAAGGTATATCGAACCGGGTGGGGAGAGGAGTACAGTTCGGCATGGGCACGCAGGCTGCAGGGACCCTGGAGCAGGCATTGGAGGACTGAATTGCAGTCAGCTGTGACGGTTTCCAGACTTCTCAACCCACGAATGCCAAAGAGAACTTAGAAGGTCAGTGGGAAAAGTCTGTGACTGCGGTGAGAGAAGGAGCTAGGTTTCAGCCACAAGTACTGAGCGCAGGCCACGGCTGCTTCCTGAGCTTCCAGCCCATAGACTGAGGAGGAATCAAGTGGCTGATCAGAGGGGGACTGCAGAGATCTCTTTGACAGAGCTGAGGCAAGAATCTCTTGTGTTGCCCCTGCTTGGATCTGGGTCACAGTTCTGAGGGGTGGTCCTGGGGCGAGGAGGAGTCCTGGGGTGAGGAGGAGTCCTGGGGCGAGGAGGAGTGCTGGCATGGTGGAGCTTGTTGTGGCAGTGAAGAAGAAACACCCTGCCCCTTATCATACCACCTTGGAAGAACTGAAAATTTACAGGTCCCTAGAAGTAGCTCTGAAAACAGCTGTACAAACCCCCGAAGCTTGGGACAGTACGCTTTTCACATTGGAAGCAGACTCTTACCTTAACAAAGAGTTTAAAACTCAAGTAAGTGGCTGGGATCATGAGTAAGCAGAGCAAAAAGAGTCAGACTATATTATCTTACTTTGGTGACAAAGAGCATCAAAACATACAACCAGAAGACAACCAAACCAAAGCTCCTACATCCAAAGCCTCCAAGAAAAATATGAATCAGTCCCAGGCCTTGGAAGAGCTCAAAAGGGATTCTGAGAAGCAAGTAAGAGAAGTGGAGGAAAAACTGGGAAGAGAAATGAGAGTGATGCAAGAAAATCATGAAAAACAACTCAACAGCTTGCTAAAGGAGACTCACAAAATACTGAAGAAAATAACACCTTAAAAAATAGCCCAACCCAAATGGCAAAAGAGGTCCAAAAAGCCAATGAGTAGAAGAATGCCCTAAAAAGCAAAATTGGCCAAATGGAAAAGGAAGTCCAAAAGCTTACTGAAGAAAATACTTTCTTAAAAATTAGAATAGAGCAGTTGGAACCTAGTGACTTTATGAGAAATCAAGACACTGTAAAACAAATCCAAAAGAATGAAAAATTAGAAAACAATGTGAAATATTTCATTGGAAATACAACTGACCTAGAAAATAGATCCAGGAGAGAGAATTTAAAAACTATTGGACTATCTGAAAGCCATGATCAAAAAAAGAGACTAGACATTATCTTTCAAGAAATTATCAAGGAAAACTGCCCTGATATTTTAGAACCAGAGGGCAAAATAGAAATTGAAAGAATCCACTGATCACCTCCTGAAAAAGATCCCCCCCAAAGGAAAACTCCTAGGAATATTGTAGCCAAATTCCAGAATTCCCAGGTCAAGGAGAAAATATTGCAGGCAGTCAGAAAGAAACAGTTCAAGTATTGTGGAAACACAATCAAGATAACACAAGATTTAGCAGCTTCTACATTAAGGGACTGGAGGGTATGGAGTATGATATTCTGGAGGGCAAAGGAGATAGCATTACAACCAAGAATCACCTACCCAGCAAAACTGAGTATAATCCTTCAGGGTAAAAAATGGTCATTCAATGAAATAGGGGACTTTCTGGCATTCCTGAGGAAAAGACCAGCGCTGAATATAAAATTTGACTTTCCAATACAAGACTCAAGTGGAACATGAAGACGTAAACAGGAAAAAGAAATCACAAGGGACTTATTAAGGTTGAACTGTTTACATTCCTGCATGGAAAGATGATATTTGTAACTCATGAGACCTTTGTCAGTATTAGGGTAGCTGGAGGGAAAGAATTAGATAGATAGATAGATAGATAGATAGATAGATAGATAGATAGATAGATAGATAGATAGAGGGCACAGGGTGAGTTGAAGATGAAGGGGTCATATCTGGAGAATAAAATTAAGGGGTGAGAGAGGATTATACTAGGAGAAGGAGAAAAGGAGAGGTAGAACGGGGTAAATTATCTCACAAAAAAAAAACAGAAAAGAAAAGGCTCTTACACTGGAGGGGAAATAGGAGAAGGTGAGAGGGAATGAGTGAATCTTATTCTCATAGGATTTGACTTAAGGAGGGAGTAACATACACACTCAATGGGTGTGGAAATCTGTCTTACCCTACAGGAAAATGGGGGGGGGGGAAGGGGACAAGAGAGTAGGGGAATGATAGAGAGGAGGGCAGATTGGGAAAGGGGGTAACCACAAGCAAATACTTCTGAGGAGGGACAGGGTCAAAAGAAAGAATAGAATAAATGGGGGGGGCAGGATAGCATTAAGAGAAATAGAGTTAGTTTTTCACAGCATGTCTACTATGGAAGTGTTTTGCATAACTGCACATGTATAACCTATATTGAGTTGCTTGCATTTTCAATGAGGGTGGGTGGGGAAGGAGGAAGGGAGAAAATTTGGAACCCAAAGTTTTAAAAACACATGTTTAAAAAA
>NW_020944374.1:3804378-3830461 GCF_900497805.2 Vombatus ursinus
GGGGTGGGGGGAGGGGAGAGATGGGGTGAAAATTTGGAGCTCAACATCTTGTGGAAGTAAATGTTGAAAACTAAAAATAAATAAACAAAAAAAAGAAGAAAAAAAAAGAAAAATTAGGGGGGTTGGACTAGATGGCTGCTGAGGTCTCTTCCAGGTGTTAATGTGTGATGCTATGATCTAAAAACTTCTTTAAAAAGGAAATTAATTGGCCAATTCAGTCCAGAAAGAATACATTTCCATAACCCCTTGCTGATCTAACTTAAGCATATTGTTAGTTGTCTACAAGGCTATGGTTATGTGAAACCAAAACAACTGATGGAAAAATAAAAGATATAGTCTGTCATCTAGCTATTTCAGCTACAAGATGCCAAATAGCCAATTTGACAGATTTTTTCCCCCACTGAATTGGCCAGATGTTTTAATATTGCATAGACACAGTCTAAGAAACTCACTCAACCACTGTATTTTAAATTTGTGTGGCAGAAGGTTTGGAATTTATATGCTTAGCCACACCCACATTGGCAGAAATACACCAATTGCATAAAGTGAAGCACACTTGTATAATTTTATGACGATATGCCACTGCAATATTTTATCTTGTCCAGGAATTATGAAGACATTCTGTAGTTACATAAAAAAGTATCTTGTTTTCCCGAAGTTCTGATGAATTAAGGTAATTTATGATGCACAGTCTTTGTATGTGTTTAAAATACCTAGAACATGGCGATTTTTTTTGAATTACTAATCTAAAGATTTTTCTGACGATAGAATTGTGAGCTCCAGGCTGAATTTTTAGAAGTAAATGTGGTGGTAGATTTACAATTCAAAGGAGTTACTTAAATGAACAGAAATGCCCTAAAAGAACATCTGTCTACCTGAATGATCCAAGAAAATGAACACTGAAAATAAACAGCTGCCCTGTAGAAGACTTTGTGGTAAAAAGTAATCACCCTAAGCATAATGAATTTATTTTCCTTGTGCTTATTATGAACCTGGCAAACTTTCTCCCATATAAATATTTAAATGTTAACACCCCAGAGGGATGCAGTAAGATATTAGGGCAGCCTCTGGGAACCTCATCCTACCAGAGCCTTTGGCCTTGTGAGAGAGAAGTCAGCAATCTCTTCAGAATTAAGTGTCTGCTACCAGTGCCACTTGAAGACCTTCCCCACAGACAAGGAGGAAAAACTCAAAGGAAAATAAAGAGAGATACAATTCAATTAAACAAGCACTGATCATGTCCCAACTATGTGCTAGGTGCTAGGGATGCACTGACAGAAAAAAAAAAATAGTCCCTGCCCTCAAGAAGCTTACACTCCAATAAAAAGAGTGTTAGCATAATTGAGAAAGATGAAAGGGGAGAGAAAAATGAAGGCGATGAATGTGGCAGTAGTTGTAAAAAGCCACTCATAGTGAGAAACGTGACATAGAATCATGTGTAAACTACTAGACCAGGAATCAGGTATTCAATTCAATTTAATTCAACAAGTATTTACCGAAGGCCTAGTATGTTCCAAGTACTATGTTAGACATAGATGATACAAAGACAAAAATGAAATGGCCTTCAAGGAAGTCCTCCAAGACATTCTACTGGAGGAAAGAGCTTTTACATAGATAAGTATATGCAAAATATATTCTGTGTAATAGGGGAGGGGAAAGAGGACTGGTAGGCCATCTTAACAAATGGGGAGGGGAAATTAGGAACTATCTCCTCTGGGAGGTTATACCTGAGTTATGCTTTGAAGTAAATAAGAGATTGATTCTATGAGGTGGAGGTGAGAAGGAAGAGCATTCTAGACAATGAAGGAAGCCTGTGTAAAGGCTAAGAGATGGAATTTTGTATACAATTTAACAATGCGATGTATGTGAGGAGATACAAAGAGAAATCTGTCTAGAAAGGTCAGTTGGAAGACCTGAGTTTGAATATTGCCTTAGATATATGCTTCCTGTTTGACCCTGGGCAAGTTAATTAACCTTTCTCAGCCTCAATTTCCTCATTTGTAAAATGAGGACAATAATAGCATTTACTTCTCAGGGTTGTTGTGAGAGTAAAATGAGATAATATTCATAAGAGTTTTGTAAACCTTAAAGCCACTCAAAGAGCTGGAATTTATGAGTTAAACAACAGCTCAAAGGATCAAGCAAATGTTTGCATCAGTTGATATACCTGTTCCTTCTTGTGTTCCTGCCAGTTATTACTATTATAATTAAGTATGGGGTAGTGGGCAAGAAATTTTGGTACACTATCTAGCCATGTTCCATCATCCTAAAAGCTGTATGAAAGGAAAACATCCTGAAATGAACTAATCAGGCATTTCATCTCTAGGGCTTGCAGTTAAATACATACTAACTCCATAATACACTGTGGCCAAAGTCTTTAAGTCATAAGGTGTTTTCATGGCTATGCTAACAGGAAAGCTTTTAGAGGAAAAGAAATGGGGATCTTTTAAACATGAGGATGTTTTACAAGATTCTAGCATTACAAATTCTCAATTACAGAAAATTCCATTAGGGTACCTGTTTTCATAAAGAACCTATGTGGGAAATGAATGAAGCAGAAAAAGTCAATATTGCCACATGATTTTAAGCAACACAACTCAGCTATCATAGCCCAGCATCTTTAGGAATGCAATGGATGGGTAAACACCAGGATACATAGAGATCCTCCTCCTATGATCTGATTGTATCATTTTGCCATTAGAACCCCAACATCAATGACCATGTAGCAAGCAACAGAAGTGATACTGCTGCTCACTCAGGCTAAGAAGAGATGCTCTTTTCTACAATTTCATCATTGATTTTGAACAACGAGAAAACTATTATTTTATAAAGTTCAATAAATTCCTATCATTAAGCTTCCAGGTTTGTTTCTTCACTTCTAGTGTCTCTAGTGCTTTCTTGAGGGTACTTTCCATGATCTGACCCTAATAGGACAAGGGAGGTGGTGGGAAAGGGGGTGGGAAGAATTATGCATGCTGGAAAGGCAGCTGCAAAGATGCATTTGGGAGGGGAAGACACCAACCATGCGGGAGAATATAGCCTGTACACTTGAAGGGGACAAGAGGTCAATGAGAGTTACCCTAAGTCAGTCAGCAAGGAGCAAAGGCTGGAGACTCTCCCTTAAGACAATCAGTGAGTCTGGAGGATCTCTTTCCTATGTTGGATGGGGATGTTGGTCTAACAAAAGAGGTGGAAATGGGTTAAGTAGCTGGACACACAGTGGTCCTGGCTATCTCATTCCAGAAGAACTAAGGGTATAGTGACCATCATGTCAACGGCAGTGGAATGTGGATGACAATGACAGTGGAGGTGGTACTAGGGCAGCAAACAAGTGACAAAGCTTTGACTAGAGCAGGGATTTGTCAATAGCCCAAATCCAGCCTGCTGCCTATTTCTATACATCCTATGAACTAAGAATAGTTTTTACGTTGAAAACAAAAGTTTTGATTTTTAAATAAAGAACAATTTGTTTTGATTTTTAATTTTAATTTAATTTTAAAAATTTAAATAAAGAAAAATATAAAAGCTCACAGAACATACAGAAACAGGTAGTAGGTCAGATTTGGCCTGTAGGCTGGAGTTTGCAAACTCCCAGTCTAAGGGAAGGGATTGGAAAATGCTATCCACATCCAGAGAAAGAATTATGGATTCAATACAGATTGAAGCATACTATTTGCTCTTTTTTTCCCTCTGTTTTATTTTGTTTCTTCTTTCTTAAGGTTCCTCCTATTGGTTCTAATTCTTCTTTAAAACATGATTAATGTGAAAATATGTTTAATAAGAATGTATATGGGGGGGCTGAGCCAAGATGGTGGAGTAAAAGCAGTGACTTGCTTTAGCTCTCCTCCAAATCCATCCAAATATCTGTAAAAATGGCTCTAAACAAATTCTAGAGCAGCAGAACTCACAAAAATACAGAGTGAAATAAATTTCCAGCCCGAGACAACCCGGATGGTTGATTGGAAAGGTCTATTGAGCCAGGCTGGGAGAGGAGTGCTGTTCAGCGTGGGCATGCAGGCAAAGACCAGGCCTCAGTGGACTGAATCAATGGCAGCTGTGGTGGTTTCTAGAATTCTCAACCCACAAACTCCAAAGACAACTTAGAAGGTAAGTAGGAAAGGTCTGTGGCCACAGTGAGAGATAAACTCTGTCCCAGCCCAAGTCCCCGCACAGCCCCACAGTGGCAGTTACTTCCTGAGCTATTGGCCCACAGACTTAGAATATGATATTCTGGAGGTCAAAGGAGATAGGATTACAGCCAAGAATCACCTACCCAACAAAACTGAGTATAATCCTTCAGGGGAAAAAATGAATGTTCAGTGAAATAGAGGGCTTTCAAGCATTCTTGATGAGGGAAAAATTATATGGATGGGGGGGCACAGGGTGAGTTGAAGATGAAGGGGTGATATCTGGAGGATAAAATTAAGGGGTGACAGAGGATTATACTGGGAGAAGGAGAAAGGGAGAAGTAGAATGGGGTAAAGTATCTCACATAAAACAGACAAGAAAAGGATTTTATAGTGGAAGGGAAGCAGGGGAAGGTGAGAGGGAATGAGTGAATCTTATTCTCAATGGATTTGGCTTAAGGAGGGAATAACATACACACCCAACTGGGTATGGAAATCTATCTTACCCTACAGGAAAATAGGAGGGAAGGGGATAAGACAGCAGGGGGATGATAAAGGGGAGGACAGATCGGGGAAGGGGGTAATCAGAAGCAAACACTTCTGAAGGACAAAGTCAAAAGAGAGAATAGACTAAATGGGGTGGTGGGATAGGATGAAGGGAAGTATGCTTAGTTTTCTACAACATGACTATTATGGAAGTGTTTTGCATGACTACACATGTATAACCTGTATTGAGTTGCTTGCCTTCTCAATGAGAGTGGGTGGGGAGGGAGGAAGGGAGAAAATTTGAAACCCAAAATTTTAAAAACAAATGTTAAAAATTGTTTTCACATGTAACTGGGAAATAAGATATACAGGCAATGGGGTATAGAAATCTATCCTGACTTACAGGAAAATAGAAGAGGAAGGGGACAAGAGAAGGAGGAGGGAGATAAAAGGGAGGGCAGATTAGGGAAAGAGGTATTCAGAATGCATGCTGTCTTGGGGAGGGAGGTAAAGAGAGAGGGGGAGAAAATTTAAAACTCAAAAGCTTATGGAAGTGAATGTTGAAAACTAAAAATTAATTAATTAATTAATTAAAGAAAATAAAGGAAGGGATTAGACAACACTAAGCTGCAAAAGAATTCATGGAGGGAGTGGGATGAAAGAGAGGGAGAGACAGAGACAGAGACAGAGACACAGAGACAGCAACTGACTTTCCTAATCTCATGAGAGCTTAGGTAGCATTGTACAGTTGTTGACCTGGGTATGAGCAGCCACTGTGGCTACCTAGTTACTGGGAAATGTTGAGCTCTGGTCTTTTTATTAGGAAGGCTTGGAAGTCCCCTATTTTGTAGAATGTCTATCTCCTCCCCTGAAAGATTACGTTCATTTTTCCTGGGTAGGTGATCCTTGGTTGTAATCCAAGCTCTTTTGCCTTACGGAATATTGTATTCCATGCCCTATGATCTTTTAATGTAGAAACTGCAAGGTTCTACGTAATCCTGACTGTAGTTCCATGATATTTAAATTGTTTCTTTCTGGCTGCTTGCAGTATTCTCTCTTTGATCTGGTAATTTTGGAATTTAGCTACTATATTTCTTGGCATTTTCAATTTGGGATCTCTTTCAGGAGGTGATCGATGGATTCTTTCTATGTCTATTTTAACCTCTGGTTCTAGGACCTCAGAGTAGTTTTCTTTGATGATTTCCTGAAAGATGCTGTCCAGGCTCTTTTTTCATCATGGTTTTCAGGCAGAACAATAATTTTTAAATTGTCTCTCCTAGATCTATTTTCTAGGTCAGTTGTTTTACCAATGAGGTATTTTACGTTTTCATCTATTTTTTTCATTCTTTTGTTTCTGTTTGACTGATTCTCGCTCTCTCATAGAGTCATTAGCTTCCACTCGCCCAATTCTAATTTTTAACAAATTGTTTTCTTCTATTAGATTTTGTATCTCCTTTTCCATTTGGCCCATTTTATTTTTTAAGGAGTTCTTCTCCTCAGTGAGTTTTTGTGCCTCCTTTTCTGTTTGGCCAATTCTGCTTTTTAAGGAGCTGTTTTCTTCAATGTACTTTTTTTCAAGTTGGCCAATTGTATTTTTTAGGGACTCGTTTTCTCCAGTGTGTTTTTTTCCATTTGGTCAATTGTATTTTTTAAGGACTTGTTTTCTACAGTTAATTTTTGTCCTTCCTTTTCCAAGCTATTGACTCTCTCTTGCATACCTCTCATTTCTTTTCCCAATTTTTCTTCTACCTCTCTTATTTGACTTTTAAAATCCTTCTTAAGCTCTTCCAAGAAGGCTTTTTGGGCTTCAGACCAGTTCATATTACCTTTTGAGGTTCCAGATGTGGGTTTGTTGACAATGTTGTCCTCTTCAGAATTTCTGCCTTGATCTTCACTGTCTCCATAATAAGAATCTATGGTACATTTCTTTTTGCTCATGGTGTTTGTTTATTTCCAACCTTTAAAAAATTGAACTCTCCTACTGGGGAGCAGGGGGCACTGACCCAAGCTTCTGGTACTGCGAGCCCAGGGCCTGGTCACTGGCTTCATGTGCTGGGGCCTCCAATGTTGGCAGCTGGAGGCTGTAGGGTTCTGGCAGCTTACCTGGTGTTGGGCTGGAATCAGCAACACCGGAGCTGTAGGGGTAGGGGTGGGGAGTCTGGCCCCTGGAGGATGCCTACTCACCCAGGCCTTTAGTTTTCTTTGGCTCCTTGCAGATGGATGTTTTGCTGCTGCAGGATGTTTCTCCGCCCAGGGCTTTCCCTCTTGGAGTTGTGCTTCCCAGAGTTTTATTGAAGCACTGGGAGAGCCGGTTGCTGTAGAATGCCGAGGCACCTGGTGGTTTTCTAAGCTGGTTTCCACCGGTTCCCCAGCCCTCACTGAGGCACTCAGGGATCCTGGTGTTGGTGCTTGCCTGCTCCACCACCTGGGGTTCAGGATCTCCCCCTGGTATGCTGAGGTGGGGCTTTCCGCTAGCTTGCAGGGACCTGTCCCATTCTGTACTGCTCCCCCTCCCCCAGAGCAAGAGGGGCCTTTACCGTTAATCTCCCAAACTTTCTGGGCTACCGGACTGCTGCACTCCATCTTTCTGCTGGTTCAGGTGTTTCAGGGTTTTTCGTGGAGTGATATTTTCTGGGCTTTCAGAGATTAATAAGGGAGGGTGAGAGTGACTTACTTCTTACTCTGCCGTCTTGGCTCCTAGGAGTGGAACCTCAAGTATTTTTCTTTTGAAACTGGTACTCTCTGCTTCTCCTACTAAATTGTAAACTCCTTGAGGTTGAAACTAAACCATATGGAAATTGGGCATTTTCCTTGTGAGCTTATGGTTTAATCTGAACTTTTTGCCCCTAGAAATTCTGCCCTGTGGCTCAGCATTAGAAAAACTGGTCTGGCTTATTTTGTAAAGCACATCCCATTCTGGGGGCCAGATCTTTTCTTTCCATGCAAAGTTCTGCACAAAGTGATCACTATGTCAGTAATCAACTGTGATTAAAAAAGGAATATAAATCCAACAGGCAGACAGACAGATAGATGATAGATACATAGATAGTTGTCTACATAATGCAGTTTTTTTTAATTAGAGATAAAATGAATGATTGTTCAAAAAAGGAAGCCCCCTTATAACTGTACTAGTTTTGTTCATGAGGAGTTTTATCTGCGTTTACTTCTGAAGACTCCTCACCTCAAGTTTAGGAAAGAAAAGAATGGCCATTTGTATGATTACATACATCATTTTTGTGCCATGAAGAAATCAATCAAGTGTACTATTTTTAAGTATGGAAAGCACACAAGAAAAGATAATCTCAGCTGAATGTATTTTCAAATAAAAAGGGAAGAGCAATCTTAAAGACCCATTAATAAATAAGTACCAAAAAGCCAGAATTTAAATAGATCTTGTTAATTGTGTTTATCTCAGTGTGAAGCCATGTCAAAAAGCCAGAAGCAAATATATTTTGTTAAAAGTACCATTGGCACAGCAGGTCCTGAAAATTAAAAAGGAACCTTGTCATTATGGGCCTGGAATGTAGAGAGGCAACTAACATCATACTAAATCATTAATATCATATCTTAAATTTGAAATGCAGCATTAAAAATCCATTTATGCACAACATTATCTCCTAATATCATGCTTCTATCCCAGGTCTTCTTGGCTTGAGAGCCTCTGTTCTGCTCAGCATCACACATTCTCGGAGTTCTGGGACTTGACATCCTGGTTGGTGAGCTAGCTTCTTGTATTTGCAGTAGAAGACTTCTGTATGTGGGAATAATCATGGCTACTGCTAACTGCTTTGTTGTCATTGATGTTGTTGGACTTGGTGGTTAATGTCACTGTTCTCGTGATCATTGTATGCCAAGCAAATGTTCTTGTTGTATCACAACAAGAGTATCACAAAATCTGAGCTAAAAGAGACATTATGGGCCATCTACCCAAACCCAGAGCTGAACAAGACTCCACTCCATATCCTGCCTTTGCTTGAAGGTTTCCTAAGGGTTTTTCCCAAGGCAGCCTATTACATTTTTGGGGAACTCTAATTGTTGGAAATTTTTTTTTAAATCAATCCTAATTTGTTGCTTTGAGACTTCCAGCCATTGCTCTTAGGCCTGCCCTACAATTTAAGAACAGAAAGGAAACTGGCCTAAGGGTTAGGAAATGGAAAATATGAGGAAAAGAATAAAGCAACTTAATAAGACTCTCCTTTATCAAGAGAATAGTGATCATAATGTTCCCTTTCTTCATGGAGAAGTGTCTGCTAAGCAAAGCAGACTTAAAGTTCAACATAATGGATTTGAGCTAGATTCAGGAAGAGACTAAAGATAATTAGATACTGAAAAGGGTGACCAAGAAAGGAATTTTCCCCTTGGAGAAATGCCATGTCTACTACTTGACTTTTTCACTAGAGTGTAACATGGATGATCTTCGATGAATATCCTAGCTGAAACTATAATGGCCATAGCTACATCACTTCAGTGTGGGTTTACAGTGCCTGCAAAGAGGAGCCAAATGGTAGGCCATGACAACAGCCAGCCATATGTTTGGTTGTTGTCAGTCCTACCAGAAAATTAACCAGCTTGATCTCAGACAGCCTTTTGGTGTTACACATCCTTGATTCTAAATTGTGAACTTTAGCCAGTAAGTTTCAAATCCTTGGCATAGCCCATTGCCTGATGATATAGTAAAGAAAAACTATAAATGAGTTTATAGCATGTGGGGGAGAAATCCTTTTAAGTTTTCTATTTCTGATGAGTAGGCAATACAAGAAAAGTGAAGAACATTATTTGTGCATATTTGCACAAGTATTAAGAAACATGGTTCTGGAAAAACTAAGGATTCAACTAATCTAAGCTCTCAATTTAACTAGGTTTTCTGTACTATTTTAGAAAAAAATAGCAATAAAGTAATAGAATATGAATTCTTTTGAGGGTAATAATTATTTCATTTTTGTCTTTGTACTACAATCATCTGCCTCACATGTAAAAGGTACTTAGATGTGTTTTGGGGAAACTGAATTTATTGAATTGACAATATGATTCTATGAGGAATGTAACCCAAAACCAACTTCCAAAGGATGGCCTGCGGGGCAGCTAGGTGGCACAGTGGATAGAGCACCGGCCCTGGATTCAGGAGGACCTGAGTTCAAATCTGGCCTCAGACACATAACACTTACTACCTGTGTGACCCTGGGCAAGTCACTTAACCCCATTGCCTAGCCAAAACAAAAACAAAACAAAACAAAACAAAACAAAGGATGGCCTGGCCTGAGCTCAGGATAAATCTAGTCTAGCTTCTTATATCTTCTGGCTTTATAAAACTAGGCACACCATATAAATGCAAGTTGTTATTATTTGCTATCCACAGCAGCATGAAATGTGAATTCAAGTCCAAAATGAGGACACCACAGCATTACAAGGCCATCAAGTCATCAAAGATTCATCTATCTTTACTTTCTCTCCTTACTAAGACAGGAAAGTAGACTCAACTACTCTACAAAGAATGTCAACAGAAATGATTAAAAGACAACCCTCAGTTGATAAGAATATTCAGCGAACCATAATACTCTACCTCTTGGACATTTCTGTTCAGAGGGGCTTTGCCATGCTACACTGTACTACTTTATGAGCAGGGAAGATGTCTGTTTGGTAAGCAGTCTCACCTGGGTTTACCACTGTAATAATTTGTTTTAAAGGGAGCAAACAATAATCCTCCAAAGCACAGCTATGATCTGAAACTACTTCTTTAGTATGCGACCTAGATCTCCCCTCAGCAGGCCACAAGCATCACAAGCATCAGCTTCCTGGGGCAGCACACACATCCATCTACCATGCTGTGTGTGGTACAGGGCTTTAGGCTTCAAGCCAAGATCTGTCTTCATCAGCAGTAACTTACTCTTACTCTCCTGACTACTGTTTATCACAGATTACTGTCTATGTGAAGGTTTCTTTTTATGAAGTCGTACATTTCTTCTCCAGGAGGAGGTTTTCAGAGGAAAGGACATTTTAAAAAATCTTTAGAAGATGAGAAAGTCATTGTTATTGCACATAATTCTTTGTAATAAGGTTGCAAGCTTATTCCCTAGTTCTTGTAGTTATGGAAATAATTTGGTTGCTTTGCCTTTTGAAAACTCTCATGGCATGTCAGGTAGATGGCAAGGGGAATAACTGATGTGAGAATATCTTAAAAGATGAAGCAAAGGGAAAAAGGTTCACTTCCCAGGTTTCCAAAGATTGCTTAATGTTTAATAAAAATTAGATATGGTCATTAAGAGAGAAGACCATGGTGGTAAAGAATTGGAAATTGAGGGGATACCCACCAATTGGGAAATGGCTGAACAAATTGGAGTATATGATTGTGATGGAATGCTATTGTGCTATAAGAAATGACAAGACAGAGGCTTCAGAAAAAACTGGGAAAACTTATATGAATCACTGCAAAATGCAGTGAGCAGAACCAGGAGAACACTGTGCACAGTAACAGCAATATTGGACAATGATCAACTGTGAATGACCTAGCTATTCTCAGCAGTACAATCATCCAAGTTAATTCTGAAGGACTTTTGATGAAAAATACTATCCACCTTTAGGGAAAGAACTAATGGAATCTGAATATAGACAGAAGCATACTATTTTTTTATTTTATTTTTCTTGGCTTTTTTGGTCTGGTTTTTTTTCTCTTGAAACATGGCTAATTTGGAAATATGTTCTGCATGATTTCACACGTATATTCTATATCAAATTATTTGCCTCAAGGAGGGGTGAAGGTAGAAAAGGAGGGAGAAAATTTAGAACTCAAAATTTTAAAAAGTGTCAAAAATTATTTTTACATGTTACTGGAAAAAAGTAATAAAATATCAAAAAATACTGAGGACCATTCTTATGAGCTGGCAAAAGAAGTACCTTGCATGGTATGATATTGGCCAGTTCTGTCCCATTTATTAATTCCTGATGTTTTAATTTTAACAAATCATTCCTTTGTATTAAGCATTGCCCTATCCAGACAAGCCTCTCTGAAAGTGGATTTTTTTTTAACAAAGGAAACATTTAAACTCTAGCATGAATCAGTTGATCAAATAGTTTTCCTCCGTTACAGGAGCATGAGCTCTACAAGAGTACCAAGTTAGCAAGCATTTATTAAGCACCTACTATGTGCCAGAAACTCTTCGAAGCACTGGATAAGCTACTAAGCTACCAGGTGCTGAATTTATGTCAGGAGTAGGTGTGAGGGTTGCTGAAGGGCAAGTGGTAGAGGAAACACTGAAAGATGGGTCAGCAATTAAGAAAAAAACAAAGATGAAGGGTCTTTCAAGCAGCATATACCTTGATTCACAATTCTGCCCAGTGCCAATCCTGCTAATACAAGGAAATGTGGTTTCCTCATCTATCCAGATTTCAAATGTCTCTGGACTGCTCTGATGAGCCAGCCTACGTTTGTCAATCAACCCACATTTATTAATCCTTTACTATGTGGCAGGCATCATACAAAAGGATACAAAGAAAGGCAAACACATAGTCCTTGACCTCAAAGGGCTGCCAGTCTAATGGAGCTTACATTTGTCTCTAGGCTTCACTCCTGACTCATTTCCAAGGGATTTGTCTCTACTATGCCATAGCAACCTCTTTAGTCTGGAAGTTTGCTCAACCCCTGGACTATTTCTCACATTGGAAGCACCCTCCTATTGTATGGCCTTTGCCTCTGGTTGGCTGGTTCCTCCAAGAACCTTCGTTTCAGGGAAGAGGCCTAGGCCAAACATGTTTTCATTCTTCTCCAACCTGTACTCTTGACTCATCTCCACAGAGACTTGTCTATCATGTACCTCCTCCCCCTGTACCATCATCTCCTCACCCCCTTTTTAGCACCTTTTTGTGTGTGGTCTTCTCCCGTTAGAATGTAAATTCCTTGAGGGCAGGAAGTATCTTTCTGCTTCATTTGTATTCCCATGGCATAATACAGTATTTGGCACATAATAAGCATTGAATAAATACTTCTTGGTTAACAGACTCATAGGGGAATCAACATGCAAACAATGATATATATGAGATATAGACAGAGTAGATGATAGGTAATCTTTGATTCTTCATTGTCACTCACCTATTTTCCTCCATATCCAATCAGTTGCCAAATTTTATCTATTCTACCTCTACAATAACATCTGCCCCTTTCCACTCACACAGCCACTACCCTAGTTCAGGTCCTCATCACCTCTTGCATTACTGAAACAGCCTCCTAACTGGCCTCCTAAGTTTCAGTCTCTTTAATCTCCAATTTATCTTCCACACAGCTGCTAAAATAGCCTTCCTAAATTATAAGACTCACCATATGACTCCCCAATTCAAGACCCATCAGTGATTGTTTCTGACTTCTAGGAGACGGATTCTTAACCTGAAGTCTAAGAGATCCCATGGACAGATTTCATGAGGTCTATGAATTTAGTTGGGGAAAGAATTCATTTATTTTCCTTAACCTCTAACTAAAATTTAACATTTCCTTCAATCATAAATATAGGTAACAAACATTTTTTTCTAAGAAGGCTTCACTATACTGCCAGAGGGATCCATGATACACACACAAAATGGTTAAGAACCTCCAATGTAGGATTATCTAAGCTTGATATTTTAGGCCCTTCAAAATCTGGCTCCATTCTATGTATTCGGATTTAGCCAAATCCAACCAAGCTTCACAGGGTAAGTCCTGGCCATTTTCTGGTTCTCTGCCTTGTCTTGTGCTATATCCTCTGGAACCATGGACCGTGCCATGCCTCCTGCCACCACATAAGTCCCCTTCCACTCCTCTGGCCACTTTCCAATACTGGAATCATAAGGGTGTATCATCCAAATCTCCCCAGCACCCTGGTCATCCCTGTGACTTCTCAAGGCAAAATTCTCCTACCTGAACACTACTCTCTTATATGTATTGTCTCCCTCTTTCGAATATAAGCTCTTTGAGGGTATGTATCATAGATGTACATAGTTGTTTCTGTGTTGTACTCACCACCTCAGAATGTGAGCTCTTTGAGGACAGCAGGAATTGAGATTTTTGCCTTTATTTGTATCCCTAGGGCTTAGCACAGCACTTGGAATATACAAAGTAAGTGCTTAATACATGCTTTTACTTTCTTTCATTCCAACCATTCATTCATACATTCACTGAACTTTCTAGCCAAACTGACTTCCTTGCTGTTTCCTGACCTTGACATTCTACCTTGGACATACATTCCTTTGCACAGACTCTCCTTATCGACAATGCAGTTCATCCTCACCTCCACTTCTCAGAAAACCCTAGCCTCCTTCAAGGCTCACTTCAGGTGCTGCCTACTTCAAGAAGCCCTTCCTTAGTCAGGAGACTAAGGATGTTGGAGCTCTCTTCTTTCTCCTCCTCAGATTAGCATGTAGTTAATTACCTATTGATATGATATATTCCCTACCTCCCCCAGTACAATGTAAGCTTCTTAAAGACAAGAATTCCTTCTTATCACGTCACATCTCCAGTATCTAGCATATAAATGCTTAATCTTTTAAAGCTCTGGAGGATGGGACTGGATATGTATCATATGAATCTCATCTTATTGGGAGGCATAGTGATTAAATTGATTTTTCCATTATGATATGGCAGAAGCTTCAAGAATCCAGGTTGACACCAGCCCTTTAAAGGGCTTTTTCAGATCTCGTCATACAACCAGCTCTGAATCCACTTAAATGTATGATTAAATGACAACTACGGAGAAGCTATACTGGCAAACAAAACATGGTCATCTTTGGGCTTTCTCTTTCTGCTTTTGCCATTGAAAGAAAACTGATAAAAGAATTCAGAAGACTGAGAGCCGATTAGCAGTCCAGAGGAACTGAAGAGACAAACACTTATTAAGTGTAAAGCACTGCTTCTAAGGCTTTTTCCCAGAATTAGCTCTTGCTGTCATAAGAAAAACTTAACTCATGGCCATGAAAGAAATTACAAAATGGCATCTTTAGCTTCCAAGCAAAATCATAGCTGATCCATGGATGAGCCTGGGGGTTTCAACACTGAATCACGTAGGTGAGATCTAAAAAGGAAAAGCCAGAAGGAATGGCAAAGTCATCTCTTTAACTAGAAGAAATGACGACCACATGCAAGGGCCTTTAAAATAAAACTGTCTAGGTGTTTGAAAGTCACAAGTAAATTCAAGGAAAATTCCAGAGTAAAACTAAGGCAAATGATGCTAATTTAGTGACAAAGGTATCCAAATACACCTGAGCATTTAAATTTCTTTCCTTAAATCACACTCTCATGATATAGCCTATTGGACCAGAGCATTAGTGGTTATTTTTTAATAGAAAAACATAATTGAGCAAAAGAAAAGAAAAACCATGTTATAATTATATAAGATCACAGATTTAGAGCTAGAAATAACCTTAAAAGTCATCTAATCTAATTCCCTTATTTGATAGATGAATAAACTGAGCAACAGAGAGGTGAAACGATTTGCCCAACATAATAGAGTGAGTTACCAAGTATCTGAGCTGGGATCTTTGGCTTAGTTGCACAGTAATGGAGAGTGTGAGATTTTGAGTCAAAAAACCTGGCCTCAAATCCAAACTTTGCCACTCAATCTGTACTATTAGTAATAAGTTATGACTCTGAGAACTACTTAAATAATTCTGTTGATACATACTATGCTTCTTTTATGCTTAGTATTCGCTTTTTGTTTGTGTGGGAATAAATGACCTGTTGAATATATGATTCACATTTGTACACTGGGTACTGCTATCTATCTATCTATCTATCTAGTTTTATTACTTTTCCCCCTTTCTGGGAAACTCCTTAGACTAGTGTAATCCCAGTCCCAAAGGCCATTAGTATGGGATTCTCTCCTTTTTGGTGGAAATCAATTGCCTTCTCCTGCAGGAGGGGTGGGGCATTATTGTCAAGAGCAACAGAGAGGAGACCTCTTCAGTTCTCGTTGGCCTTCAAGTTGCTTCAGGTACTTCTGGCTTCCAGCTTCAAGAGGGAAGATGGATAAGGCCAAGCCTACTTCAGATGCTGATGGCAAAGACTCTGAGAACACATGAGAGGAGCTGGCAGTCTCCATCACATCGCCGTCCTCAGCTGCTGCACTAGAGATTTCAGGGAGTTTCCCCTTGGGTGAGATCCAGGACTATCTCTTAGGTGAGCTGAGTTACCTGGCTCCCAATGGGAGAGCTCCTTCATTCTCTCATGTCTGGTATATATTCTCCTATGCAGACTTTCTCTGATTTCCATCTTGCTATCAATTTGAATAAATGGGTTTTCTTTGATAATTGCTATGTGTATTCATTGAGGAATTGGCATTTGGGAGAAAGGAGAAAAGCCTTGGATACAAAGCTTGGGATCCTGCTTCCCCCCAACAATGAACAGCAATAATAAGTTAGCTCCAACCTGAAAACTTCATTCCCTAGACTAATAATATTTAAGGGAACAGACATAATTCTAGCCTTGTATCCCCTCTCTCTAAGGAGAGCAGAGTGGCAGCTTCTGGCCCCTGCTCTCTTACTTCCTTCCTGGAAGGAATTAAAGTCTCCCTTGGAGAAGCGGGGAGCAGGGAGATGATGCTAGTGTTATCTATTCTGCCCTGCCCTGGAAGCCACAGAAATAACTCCATGCCATATGGGGGAGGAGGCAGGAAAGGGACACATAGCCTCATTGTAATTACATAATTAGAAACTTTTCTAGGATGCTAGAATGGTCGTGATGACCCAAAGAATGTGAGAATTGGGAAGCTCACTTCCCCTATTGAGAAGTCAGGAGCCCCCTTGAAATGAACACCTGGAACACAATTGCATACCTGTGTGATAGAACAGGAAGCAGTGTAGGTCACCAGCCCTGGGAGTCCCAGTCAAATAGTTATCTCTAACCATTATATTGCTAAACTATAAAATAATGTCAAACATTGCACAAAGACTTTTTTTCAAATTTCCTTAACAGGGTAAGGAAATGATTTTAAGCTTTTTTCTCCTTTTTGTGTCTAGTTTAATTTTTCCATATAGTTAAAGCCTGAAGGAAGGGCCCCGCAGCATTAGCCTGCTTCTTTTTAGGTCACTCACTAAATATGAGACTATAATTCCATCTAGAAGGTCCACAGATAATAAACCTCAAGAGCACAGGTTTCTGTTAACCCTCCCCTTCCCCCCTCCTTTCCCAAGCCCCTACAGATTATTTATTTTTTAAATATATCATGCTGGCAGAGAAAGTTCACAGTGCAGACAACACATAAGGAAAGAGGGCAGCAGCTTGTGCTAAAAGATGAGCATGACTGCTACTAGGAGAAAGAGAGTACTTGGAAATGCAAAATTTTACAGATGTTCCTGCTGTCAACAGTTCATGAGAATTATTTGTATGAAATTAAACCACCAAACCTCTGTGGAGACCTGGGCTCCACATAGGAGAGAAATTCGGCTGTGTGGTGAACATAATATAGACCTAAGCATATCCTGACCTCTATCTTCATTAAACCAAGTATGACTTTTACAATGCATTTCCAATTAGCTCATCTAAAGGGGGATAAAAACCAACAAAAAACCAGAGAGCACTTTTGCCTTTGCCTCATTTCGAGAGCTGTCATCATCAGGGTCCAGCAATCATTTTCTTAATTGCTTGTCCTTTCCCTTAAGCAGCCTCATAACATTTGGGGGGATTTTGGGGGGGAGTTCTCATTGCAGGCTGATGCTTTCCATGTTCATTGTGCCTGAAAATGATTTTTTTTTTGGAAACGCTTGAGGAGAATGAGTCCAGCTACCTTTGAGTTATGTGAGCTGAGGGTCAAGGATTCATTTTCTTTTGATTATGTGGTCTTTTCTGTATGTGTCCCCAAACAGCTCAGGAAAAATAGATGCTGAATTACAGCAGAGTCTGTCTGGCCATACTGGTCCATACTTGTTGGCACCTCTAGCAAAAATGAGGATTTTTTGTGACTTCATTACCAATCCACCTGTGAGTTTCCTCCATGTTATTTACCTGGTTTTGTTTCCCTTAGGTACAGACTATAGCAAGATTTCATGCCAGTTAAGAAAGCATGCTGAATTATATGGGGCTACGGGGGAGGGGTGCAGTCTACCTGCATAGACATGTATATTGTGGGTACTTGGAGATTTACATTAACTATAGCCTAGAGTGGGCTGTAGTTAGCAGACAGAATATTGGAGTATCTACATTGTGCAAGACACTCTGCTAGGCACTATGGATACAGAGATAAAAAATGGCACAGTCCCATTCTTCCTGAGGCTATGAGCGAGGGCATATATACACAGATAAGTATAATATAAGGAAGAGTATAATAGGGACAGCGGAGTGATAATAAGGTCATAGATCCAGAGCTAGAAGGGACCTTAGATCTGAGTGCTTGGGAAATAGGGGAGGAAGGGTAAACCCAGTTGGGAGACGAGAAAAGGCTTTAAGGAAGAAGTAGCAAATAAGCAAGCTGAGTCTTGAAGGAAGAGTTTAGAATGGCAAAGATGGGGAAAGAGGAAATTCAAAACTTAAAGAATACATGGAGGCCAGTTCACCAGCAATGTCAAATGTGTGAAGGGTTATGATGTGAGGTGAGGCCAAAAGGTGTTTGGAGTCATACATATGTATGGTGGAAGGCCTGAAACTCCAAGCTAAAGAGTTTGTATTCTATCATAGAAGCACTAAGGAACCACTGAAGAGTCAGTATTCTGGTGTAGAAGCAATAAGGAAATGGTGAACAGGTTTTGAACAGGGCAGTTAGTTACCTGGTCAGACCTAGCTAAACCTTGGAGAAATTACTTTTGCTGCAGTGTGAAGGATGGATTGGACAGGGGATAGATCTGAGGCAGGGAAACCAGTTCAGAAGCAATTGTAATAGTCTAGGCAAGACAAGATGAGGGCCTAAATTAGATTCTTGGCAGTATGATTGGAAAGAACAGTGCAACATGAAAAGAATGAAGGGAAAATAGAAACTCAATGGATTAGAGAATGCAGGGGAATGGGACGGATAAGAAAGAGACAAAGAAAATTATGAGCTTTGAAGACTAGGGGACTGGTAAGTTGGTGGTACTGAGAAGTTTAGAGAAAGAGAATATGTTGATTTCAGTTTTTAACATGTTGAATTTGAGGTGGGACATCCAGATGCAAGACTGGAGTTCATGACATATTAGGGCTGGATATACACATGTGGAAGTCAGCTAAAGAGAAGTAATAACTGGACCAATTGAAGGAGAGGAGGTCATCCATGGAAAGAGTATAGAGATAGATGAGAAGTTGTCTTAGGACAGAATGATGGGGCTGCCCATCTATATAACTATATAACATAGTAGGGAGGAGGTAGGTCTTGATCCACCAAATGAGACTGAGTAGGAGCAATCAGACAAGTAAGAGATGATCTAGAAAAACCAAGGAAGGAAATGACATCCACACAAAAAGAATAGTTAACAATAATGAATAGTACATAATGTTCAAGGATGATGACGACTGAGAAAAGGCTACTGGATTGAGCAATTAAGAAGTCACTGATGACCTTTGAGAGGAGAATCCATAGAATCACAGAATCACTCTGTCTCAATTTCCTTGTCTGTAAAAATGAAGCATTTGGATCCAGTCACTCTTAAAGTTCCTTTTGACTTTAACCCCTAGGATTCTTTTGAAAAAGGCATCCAGGCAAATGAGAGTAGCTACTGCTGACATTTGCATATTTCCAGAGGGAAATCAAAAGGTAAGAGTGGATCAATCAGTCAATAAGAATTTAGCAAGGGAACTTCTGCTTTCAGGAGCCAAGATGGCAGAGTAAGAGGTGAGTCGCTCTTACCCTCCCTTATTAACTTCTGAAAGGCCAGAAAATATCACCCCAGGAAAAACCCTAGAACAGCTAAACCAGAAGAAAGATGGGGTGCAGCAGTCCAGTAGCCCAGGTAGCTTGAGAGATTAATGGGAAAGGCCTCTCTTACCCTAGGGGAAGGGGAGCAGTACAGAATGGGAGGTGTCCCAGCAAGCTAGCAGAAAGCCCCACCTCAGCATACCAGGAGGAGATCCTGAAGCCCAGGTGGTGGAGCAGGCAAATACCAACACCTGGACACCCTAGTGCCTCACTGAGGGTGGGGGAACTGGTGGAAACCAGCTCAGAAAACCACCAGGTGCCTGGGCATTCTACAGCAACCAGCTTTCCCAGTGCCTCAGCAAAACTAAGGGAAGCAGCACTCCAAGGTGCCCCAGGTGGATAAACACCCTACAACATCCATCTGAAAGGAGCTGAAGAAAACAAGAGGAAGGAAAAGCCCAGGGAAGCATAAAATCTCCAGGAGCCACACTACCCAATCCTAACCCTAGAGTTCTAGTGTTGCTGATTCCAGCCCAACACCAGGTAATCTGCCAGAACCTTACAGCCTCCAACTGCCAGCACCTGAGGCCCCGGCACACAAAGCCAGCGACCAGGCCCTAGGCTCCCAACATAAGAAGCCTGGGTCAGTGCCCTCTGCTCTCCAGCAGGAGAGCTCAATCTCTTTAAAGGCCAGGAAATAAGCAAACACAATGAGCAAAAAGAAACGTACCATAGATTCATATTATGAGAAGAGTGAAGATCTAGGCAGAAATTCTGAAGAGGACAACATTGTCAACAAACCCACATCTGGAACCTCAAAAGGGAATATGAACTGGTCTGAAGCCCAAAGAGCCTCCTTAGAAGAGCTCAAGAAGGATTTTCAAAGTCAAATGAGAGACATAGAAGAAAAATGGGAAAGAAAATGAGAGGTATGCAAGAGAGTCAATAGCTTGGAAAAGGAAGGATTTAGCAATCATGTACTATGTGGCAGTATCCCCCCACTCAGGCCCAAGATTCCTATAAGTAAGTCAGTCAGTGTCTGAGCCAACATGTCTACAGCCTACTATGTTTGTGTGTTCATGTAGACAGATAAATGTATAGAAGAAGGAAATTCCAATGATACCCTCTAAAAGTGACTATTCTAGAAAATTAATTACTCAGAACATAAGTTGGTATTTCAAAGTTGTATACAGTTTTAAAATAGGAAAAATGACTAGAAATAGGCAAATTTCTTAAACTCTATCTTGTTCTTCCTATTTAATTTTATTTTTCTTTTCCTATTTAATTTTATTTCTAGCCAAAAAAAGCATTGCTCTTAAAGTACATCAGAAGAAGAATCTATAGCTCACTCCCATAGAACAATCCTCTCTGACTGGCTTTGGAGGTACAGGTGACTGAGAGTCAGGAGATCTGTGTTCTAGTGTTGACTGACCCAAACAATGTGGGGGACATAGCACCAAGGTAGCCAATCATTGAACCTCTCTGGGTACTCAGTTCAATTCAGTTCAAGTCAGCAATCATATTAAGCACTCAGCCAACATACAAAGCCAAAAATGAAACAGTTTGTGACCTCAAGGAGTAAACTGACAAGAGGAGTGGCTTGGCATCAGGAAGAGTGGAGTTCAAATTTGGCCTCAGACATTTACGAGTTTCGAGACCTTGGGCAAGTCACTTAACCATTATTTGCCTCAGTTTCCTCATCTGTAAAATAGAGACAATAATAATACCTACCTCCCAGAGTTTCTGTGAGGATCAACTTGAAATGGCATATGGAAAGCATTTTGCAAAACTTACAAAGTGCTATATAAATCCTAATTATTATTATTATTATTATCATAGTATTACAAAGGGTATCCTCACATAGATATGTTAATGAACAATTCATACAGAGACGATCTAAAGTCATTTTGGGTGGGGAAACTAACAATGAGGGAAATCAGGAAAGGCTTCTTGAAGGGGGTGGCCCTTGAGCAAAGTCTTAAAGGCAGTCGGGAATTCCCAAAGGTAGAAATGAAAGGGAGAGAATTCTGGACGCAGGGACATCCTGAACAAAAGTGGAAGACAGAATGATATACATAGGGAACGGCAAGTAGGATGGTTTGGCTGGAGTGTAGAGGACATGAGAGAAATATGGCATCCCAGATTGAGAAGTTGGTGCCCAGTTATGAAGTGTCAGAAAAGTTTGCATTTAATCCTCATGGCACTAGGGAGCCACTAATGGTTTTGGGCAGAAGAGTGATGTGGTGGGACAGATACTTTAGAAATGTTAATTCAACTGTTGTACTACAAGAAATAATGAGCAGGATGACCTCGGAAAAACCTGGAAAGACTTGCATGGGCTAATGCAAAGTGAAATGTACTGTGCACAAAGTAACAGTAATATTGTAAGACGATCAGCTGTGAATGACTTGGCTGTTCTCAGCAATACAACGATCCAAGACAACTCTGAAGGACTTATGATGAAAAACACTACCCATCCCCAGGGAAAGAACTGATGGTGTCTCAATATAGATTGAAGCATACTTTTTTTTTTTTACTTTCTTTATTTTTCTTGAGTTTTTTTTTTAATCTGTGTTTTCTTTCACAACATGACTATACACATGTATAATCTATATCAAATTGCTTGCCTTCTTAATGAGAATTTGGAACTCAAAATTTTTAAAACGAATGTTAAAAATTGTTTTTTACATGTAACCTGGGAAAAACAAAATACTAAATAAACAAGAAAAGAAAAAAAAAGAAATATTAATTCAGGACTTGCATGAAAGAAGAGGTTTGCCATAAGAAGCCCAACTAAGAGGTTATTCCAATAGCCTAAGAGGTGATGAGGGCCTGAATTAGGGGGGCTGTGGTATGAGTAGAGAAAAGCAGATGAATATGAAAGATACTGTGGAAGTGTAAATGGCAAGATTTGAAAACTGATTAAATGTGGAGGGAGAAGGGGGCATTGAGAGTGATGACCTAGCAATGGCTCCTAGGTTGCAAATCTGGGTAACTGTAAAAATACAAGTACCCTCAATAAAAAAGAGGGAAGTTAGGCAGAGGGGTGGGTTTAGGGATAAAGAGAACATGTTGCGGGTGAGATACCTATGGGACATCCATGTGAACATCCATCCTCAAAAGAAGGAGAGAGATGAAGGCTGCAAATGTAGAACTGGCATTCAAGTGCAGAAAAACGACAGCTGAACCCATGGGAGGTGATACCATCACTGAGAGTGCAGGAAAAAAAAAGAGAAGCGGCCCTAGGCCAGAGATCTTGGGTACATACACATGGAGGGGAGAAATATGGACACTGATCTTGCAAATGAGGCTGCACAGGGTTGGTTTGACAACTAGTATGGGAAGCACAACAAATCAGGGTCAAAAGAGCAGCCAGGAGGAGGGTCAACAGCATCAAATGCTGCAGAGAGGCTATGAAGGACAAGGCCTGAGAAAGGGATGCTGGGCTTAGCAATAGCAAGAGCATCGGTGCAATTGGAGAAAGCACTTTCAGTCTGGTGTTGAGGTTGGAAGCCATACCGCACTTTCTCCTTAGCAGTTTGGCTATGAAAAGGAAGAAAGAGATGGGTGATAGCTTAAATTATCTTAGTGTCTTCGTCTGTAAAAAAGGCAACAACACGAGTGTTGCTGAATATGTTTATATCTATTAGAAGTATTTACATAATATATACTTCTCCATTAGGGGGACAGACTCAGGTTGGTTCCGCGTTCCCTCCCAGCTGTGTTTCTGACCATACGGCCCTTGCCGGGTGCCTTTTCATCCTAGAAATCCCTCTACCATACCAGACTTGCTTCTCCCATTGGTAAATTCCTTAGAGGCCTACATTTGGGGGATGGGCTCAACCCTGCAATGAATCATTCCCCTCCCTGCTGAGGTTCTGCCTCTCTGCATTTCACCACTACGTCCCAGTCCCCATGCAGGTACCTGTTCCTCCCTTCCCCCATCTTTGCAGCTCTCTTTTATTTGTTGTTTTCCCTCATTAGAATGTAAGCTCTTTGAGGACAGGGACTAACTTTCTTGTTGCTTGTATTTGTATCCCTGGCACTTGACACAGTGACTGACATGGAATGCTTGTTGACTGTCTCATCTTTTGATTTTTTAAAGTGATAAGCTCTTCAAGAGATCATTATTTTTATTAGTCTTGTTACAACATGGCATTTCCTTATATAGATTTGTATTTGCTGCCAGTTATGCCTGATGAAACAAAGTTCTATACAGCAAAAGAAGATGGCCTAATGTAGCTAAGCTCTAGAGTGGATACCAGTCTGATCCTTGATATCAGAAACATCATTATGACTTTTATCCACTGAGAGTCTGAGGAATCCTCTCCTGTTGGGTCTTTGCTAATAGCCATCTATAAGACTATCAACTCAATGGTAACCTAAATTAATTCCACTTCTGAACCAGTGTTTCGACCTGACAGTTACACAGTCTAAAGAAAGGTTCTTAACTATTTTGTATCCTAGACCCCTTTAACAGTCTGGTGAAGTCTATGACTCTTTCTCTGAATCTGTTTGTAAATGCATAAAATAAAATATAAATGCTTCCAAAAGGAACTAATTAGAGTGAAATCCAGTTATCAAAAGAAATTCCCAGACCCTGAGTAAGACCCCTGGTCTAAAGGTTGTTGATCCAAATCACAAGAGGTTAAACAACATGCAGGGCAAGAACATGACTAAATAACCTGGGCTTTGTAGCTAAGGAAAACACTCAAATTCTTTATTTTTTTGTTTGTTTTTTTTTTTTTTTGGTAAGGCAATTGGGGTTAAGTGACTTGCCCAAGGTCACACAGCTAGTACATGTCAAGTGTTTGGTCTGAGGCTGGATTTGAACGCAGGTCCTCCTGACTTCAGGGCCGGTGCTCTATCTACTGCGCCACCTAGCTGCCCAGGAAACACTCAAATTCTAAGAAGTCCATAAGTGTTTTTGTGCCGTGGTCCTCTTTGTCAGTCTGGTGAAGTCTATAGATGGACTCCTTCTTAGAATAATGGTTTTAAATGAATAAAATAAAAAACAAAGTTTGGCAACTATTATTCTAATAGGAGTAAAATTTGAGTGTCTACAAGGCAATGTGAGGCAGTTAGGTGGCTCAGTGGATACAGTACTGGGCCTGAAGTCAGGAAGACTTGAGTTCAAAGGTGGAGTCAGACACTTACTAGCTGTGTGACCCTGACCAAGAGGCCTGTTGGCCTCAGTTTCCTCATCTGTAAAATGAGCTGGAGAATGAAATGGCAAACCACTCCAGTATCTTTGCCAAGAAAACCCCATGAAGAGCCAGACATGACTGAAATGACTAAACAACGACAACAACAAGGCAATATAAAGGGTTTCTTATAGAATAGCTCTCAGGAGCCTTCCATAATAACAATCAGGAGAGGTCCATGACACTAGCTGCTTTCAGAACATCCTTTTGTGTAGGGGCAGCAATGGCCTACTTCCCACAATGTGTTACCTGATCAACTTCTTTGCATGTAAGGGCCCCTGGTTTCCTCCTACTGGTGCAGGTGACTTTTTCCAGAATGGAAGTTGTATGTGTTCATATGCATGTGATGGGGTTGGGGGGGGGATGTGTGTGGGTGTACATGTGCATGGGTATGGATCCTCATGGCCTGCTGGCTTGGAACCCTGGCTCTAAGTCTTCTCATTCCTGTCCTAGGTTGGTACACTTCTTAAGCAAACTGTGAATTACAAGAGCCTAGAAAGAAGTCTTTATGGTTTAGGAAATATGGGAGCAGGCAGCCCCATGACTGTGCTGAGAGGCCTTAGTAAATTGATCATCATAGCCAAGAAATCCCCAGATACTGCAACAATGCGTTCTAAAGAGATAGATACCATATAAAATATTTACTAGTGGTTCTGAAGATCTTAGTGTAATCTCAAAACATTTATCATGTTGTTTCAAGATTGAGCCATAAATTGAACTTAAGGCATATCTTTATGGCTCTTAGTTGTATTCTGAAATCAGTTAACTTCAACAGTTATAATGGAACAACCAAGGACAAAAAAATAAATAAATAAGTGAATGTCAAAGTCAAACTGAAACAGATACTTCACATGTTATCCAGACAAACTTATGAGTCTGAAATCTCTACGAAGATATGAGGGGAGCTGACCTGGCATTTACACAGTGATGCAGTGTGGCCCAACTGAACTCCTTGGCAGGGATGGGGTGGGGGTGGGGGGTTGGCAGGGTGCAAGTAGCCAGCATCAGCTAGAACTACCAATGAATCCAAGAGTAGAGCCCCGAAGACCAAGGAAATCTTGTGTACATCTTTTTCTATAATATTCATAATTAGGAAGGTACCTGTGTCAATAAGAGGCAGTGTTATATTCTAGATGGAGAATTTGTCTTGAAGTCCCAAAGACCGTAGTTCAAGTTTCCTTTTACATACTGGCTATGTGACCCTGGGAACATCACTTAAAATCATGCTGGACAACTCTCCAAGGTGGTACACTGCAGAGAGCCATTAGTGCTGACCTACATTCGTAAAGGGAGCTTTCTCACCAGATACTCCTGATCTCCATGAAATAACAGGTACAATCGGGGTTAGGGGCAGATTTGTGGTAAACAATAACTTCACTTGCATACTGTTCTCCCTGCTTTGAAATTCAACAGCTGCCATCAGAATTGACATGGAAACACAAAGAGAGAGAGAGAGAGAGAGAGAGAGAGAGAGAGAGAGAGAGAGAGA
>NW_020944374.1:3830471-3946828 GCF_900497805.2 Vombatus ursinus
AGAGAGAGAGAGAGAGAGAGAGAGAGAGAGAGAGAGAGAGAGAGAGAGAGAGAGAGAGAATGTATATGTATATGTGTGTGTGTGTGTGTGTGTGTGTGTGTGTGCTGTGTCAGGTGGGCATGGATTACTCAGCCCCTCTCTAGAATATTCACATCTAAAAGTGACTTTCCATTTGGAACAATAGGCACCAGAAAGAGAAGGCCCTGAATCTCTTCCTCTCTTTGTCCTAGAGGGCAGAGGTTGTCTTTCCTCTCTTTAAAGTTCTCTTACACTTCCTATTTTAGTACTCTATACTTGCTATTTTAATTAGCACAACTGCTGGCTTAAACATCTGATTTCTTATAACTACTTGGTTTGGTGTGCTTTATTATTTAGTGACCGGGCAGTTGCAGAAGAGGGAAAGAGAGATAGGCATGTTATGGAGTGAGAAAGATGAGTATTTTCAAAATTTGGTAACTGATTTGAGGCATTGTAGTCTTTCAGCAGCATCATCTATGCTTAGCTAAGATCATGACGAGGGATGGGGCTGATCAAGCATGAGGTCACACAGTATTTCAGCTCTAGCAGTGACTACTCATACCATTCTAAGTTAGGAGAGGCACAGGACAGGGATGGAGGGGAAACCCTTGCCACCTTGTGGCAGACTGACAATGGCAGGTCCCCTCTTCCCCAGCCCAGTTTTTCAGGGCAGAAAGGAAGCCTACACATATACTATGTATTCTACTTTTAGTTTTGCCTCATTTAGATTCTACTATTGAGATCCTGGAATTGAAACAATAAAACCCAGTGCTAGATTCAAGTGCTGGGGCCAGGTAGACCCAGCTTACAATTCTGAGCAGGACTAATTCTGAAACTGCCACACATGTAGCTTCCCATCTCAGAGACTAGAACCAGCTGAGACTAGAGCAGCCTGCCGAAGCTGCTCAATTCTTATACTGTGCTATGCTTTTGGGATGTATGACTTCACTAGTGTGCCATAGCCAGTTCAGTCCAACTTCCTTCAGGGAGCTGATTATTACATCTTCAGCATGAGCATTTACACCTCAGAATTCAGCAAACACTACAAAACAGGGATTAATTTGTTGTCTAGACTTAAGAAAGTGATGAAGAAAATGTTGATAATGCAGATTAAACTTAGAAGTGTGCCATGCGCATATTTTTTTCAGAGATCCAGTTGTTAAATATTTATCAGCACAACTATGTGGTTTGTTTATTAATATAGTAAAACAATCTGAAAACAAATCCCAGAGTTAGATCTAAGGAGTATGGGGGAGGAGGCACTCTGTTTCTGTTCTTTGCAATCTAGTCAGGCTAACACACACATCTACCTGCCGACCTATAGTTCAGACCACCATTAGCATTTCCCAGTGTTCTTTGGAATCTTAGAGTTCCATGAAGAAGGAAAAAAAAATAATTGCATAAAAGCACACACAGAAGTGCTCTCTACTTTGCTTTCTGTATGCATTAAAGCCAAAAGCAGAGAGTAGTTTAAACTGATCACATTACTGAAAAGTTGGTTTTTTAGTGGCTTAGACTCAATTCTTGAATACACTCGATGATTAAGTATGACACATCATCACATGATTGTCAGCCTTCCTTGGCAAAGAACATGTAAAGTAATCAGTGTCCATTTATATTCTATTTTTGCAGTAATTCCTTTATTGGTAATTAGAGAAAATTAGGAAGTTCAAAGAGACAAGAATACATTCATGTAAATAACAAACAGCTCTATCGATGAAATAAATACCCATAAACCTAATTTAAGTATAAGCCCCCAAATACATAAGATGTGCAAATACAATATGTAACTCCAAATTGGGTTTCCTTCTGGTGATCCTGATAAGGTAGTATGTGTTATACCACCAATTTTTAATAGTTCCAAGATTCCAGCAAAACAGCTAAAAACAACATCGATTTAAAAACAAAACTCTCAAATGTTTAAAGGGAAAATGTGATGAGAGAAAACAATTCCCTAAATACCAGATTAAATAAGGAATGGGGATAACAAAAAGTGAAGCATCTTGCTCTCTCCTCCAATATTGTTCCCAATTATAAATAAAATACTTATTCATAGGAAATAAACTCATCCTCATTAAGTACTTTTAAACCACTAAGAAGATAAGGAATATGAAATTTATTTTAAAATATTGTTTTTAAAAATCAGCTTTGTTACTTTTTAAAAATGTTTTTATTTCTTCTCAATTACATTTTAAAATAATTTTTAACATTTTAAAAATAATTTTTGAGTTCCAAATTCCTTCCTTTCCTCCCTTCATCCCTTCTTGATAAAGCAAGCTGTTTAATATAGATTATGCATGTGCAGTCATGCAAAATATATTTCTATATTAGCCATGTTGCAAGAGAGAACTCATACCAAAAAAAGAAAAATAAAGTAAAAAAGTATGTTTTGATCTGCATTCCCAAGAGGTAGATAGCATTTTTCTTCATAAATCATTCGAAATTATTTTGCTGAGAATAATTAAGTCATTCGCAGTTGATCATTGTACAATGCTTCTGTTACTGTATACACTGTTATCCTGGCTCTGCTTACTTCACTTTGCATGAGTTCATATATATCTCCCCAGGTTTTTCTGAAAGCACCCAGCTTGTCATTTCTTCTAGCACAATAATATTCCATTACAATCATACACCACCACTTGTTTAGCCATTCCTCAATTGATGAGCATCCCCTCAATTTCCAATTCTTTGCCACCACAAAAAGAGTTGCTACAAATAATTCTGTACATATAGATCCTTTTCCTATTTTTTGAGAGATCTCTTTGAGATACAGACCTAGTAGTAGTATTGCTGGGTCAAAGCGTATGTTTTATAGCCCTTTGGGCATAGTTCCAAATTGCTCTTTAAAACAGTAGGATCAGTTTATAACTCCACCAAAAGTGCATTAATGTTAACAATTTTTCCATTTCCCCTCCAATATTTGTCATTTTACATTTCTTTCATATTATCCAGTCTAAAGAGTTATTTTAAAATTCATTTTTTCTAATCGATAGTGATTTAGAACATTTTATATGACTATAGATAGCTTTGGTTTCTTTTTCTGAAAACTGCCTGTTCATATCCTTTGACCATTTACCAATTGTAGAATCAATCACATTCTTACAGATTTGATTCAGTTCTGTATATACTTAAGAAACGAGGCCTTTAGCAGAGATACTTGCTATAAATCCCCCCCCCCCCCAGTTTTCTCTTAATCTCCTAATCTTGGCTGTATTGGTTTTGTTTGTGCAAAATCTTTTTAATTTAATGTAATCAAAGTTATCCATTTTACATACTGTAATGTTCTCTATCTCTTGTTTGGTCATAAGTTCTTCCCTTACCCATAGATCTGACAGGTAAAGCATTCCATACTCCCCTATTTTGCTTCTGATATCATCCTTTACATCTAAACTATATAACCATTTTGACCTCCTCTTGGTATACAGTGTGAGATGTTAGTCTATGCCTAGTTTCTGCCAAACTATTTTCCAGCTTTCCCAGCAATTTTTGTCAAATAGCGAATTCTTTCCCCAAAAGCTTGGATCTTTGCATTTATCAAACACTAGGTTACTATGGTCATTCACTACTGTGTATCGTGTACCTAGGAGCAGCTAAGTGACATAGTAGATAGAGTGCCAGGCTTGGAGTCAGGAAGACTCATCTTCCTGAGTTCAAATCTGATCTCAGACATTTACTAGCTAGCTGACCCTGGGCAAGTCATTTAACCCCATTTGCCTCAGTTTCCTTGTCTGTAAAATGAGCTGGAGAAGGAAATGGCAAATCACTCCAGTATCTTTGCCAAGAAAACCTCAAATGGAGTCACAAAGAGTCAGACACAACTGAAAATAAACTGAACAAAAATTGTTTTAATTTGCATTTTTCTAATCAATAGTGATTTAGAACATTTTTTTTGTTTTTTTTAAATTTTTTTATTGTTTTAAATTTATATTACCTAATCTATTCAAAGGATCCACCACTCTATTTCTTACCCAATATTAGACTGTTTTGATGATTACTACTTTGTAATATAGTTTGAGATCTGGTACTGCAAGAGCACATTCCTTCATATTTTTTTTCATTGATTCCCTTGATATTCCTGACCCTTTGGTCTTCTAGATGAATTTTATTACTATTTTTCTAGCTCTATAAAATAATTTTTAGTAGTTTCATGGTATGGCACCGAATAAGTAACTTAATTTAGGTAGAGTTGTCATTTTTATTGTACTGGCTCAGCCTATCCATGAGCAATTAATATTTCTCCAAATTTATAGATTTGACTTTATAGTTGTGAAAAGTGTTTTGTAATTGTGTTCATATAGTTCCTGGGTTTGTCTTGGCAGGTAAACTCCCAAGCATTTTATATTGTTATAAGTTATTTTAAATGGAATTTCTATGTTTCTTGCTGCTAGACTTTGATGGTAATATACAGAAATACTGATGATTTATGTCTGTTTATTTTATATCATGCAACATTGCTAAAGGTGTTAATTATTTCCACTAGTTTTTTTAATTGATTATCTAGGATTCTCTAAGTATACCATCATATCATCTGCTAAGAATGATACTTTTGTTTCCTCATTACCTATTCTACTGCCTTTAATTTTTTTTTCTTCTCTTATTGCTACAGCTAACATTTCTAGTACAATATTGATAACTAGTGATAATGGATATCCTTGCTTCACCCTCGATCTTACTGGGTTAGCTTCTAGCTTATCCCTGTTATATATAATGCTTGCTGATGATTTTAGATGGATACTACTTACTATTTTAAGGAAAATTTCATTTTTCCCAAGCTCTCTAGAGTTTTTAATAGGAATGAGTGTTGTATTTTATGAAAAGCTTTTTCTGCATCTATTAAGATAATTACATGATTTGTTTTGTTTTGTTTTGTTTTTGTTATTGATATAGACGTTTATGCTGATAGCTTTCCTAATAGTCAGCCCTGCATTCTTGGTATAAATACCATCTGGTCATAGAGTATGATGCTTGTGATATATTGCTGTAATCTCCTTGCTAGTATTTTTTTTTAAAATTTTTGCATCAATAGTCATTAGGGAAATTGGCTTATAATTCTTTCTCTATTTTTGCTCTTCTTAGTTTAGGTATTAGCACCATATTCATATTGTAAAAACATTTTAGTAGGACTCCTTCTTTGACTGTTTTTCCACATAGTTTATATAGTATTAGACTTAATTGTTCTTTAAATATTTGGTAGAATTAATTTGTGAATCCAACTGGTCCTGGGGATTTTTTCTCTTAGGGAGCTAATTTATGAATTATTCAATTTATTTTTCTGAGATAGGGCTCTTTAAGTATTCTATTTCCTCTTCTGTTGATCTGAGCAATTTATATTTTTGTACATATTCATCCATTTCACTTGAGTTGTTAGATCTATTGGCATATAATTGGATAAAATAGCTACTAATAATTGTTTTAATTTTATCTTCATTGGTGATGAATTCATTCTTTTCATTTTTGATATTGGTAATTTGGTTTTCTTTTTTAAAAATCAAACTAATCAATTTTTATTATTTTTGTACACACACATACAAATGCATGGTTCCCACTTTAAGAACCTCTATCTTAAAGGAATTTGGGGGTGGAGGTATTGAGCTCACCACACCATATATAGATATAGCTATAAATATATACAAGATGTATATATATATATATGTGTGTGTGTGTGTATTTGTGTATATATATATGTGTGTGTATATACACATACATATATCTTATATATACTCTTGCATATGTGCGTATATACATAACTATTTCAATACAATTGGCATCCTTTGTAATCTTATGTATTTTATTTTATGTATCTCAAATATTGTTCTGAGAAGGAGTCCATAGACTTCCTTTCTTGGACTGTCTAGAAAACAAAAGAGGTTAAGGACCACCCCACCACCACTATCAGGAGACAAATTAAAAATAAAGGTTAAATATAAACACCTAGCTAGGCTAACCCTGGGGCTTAAATGAGTTTTAGTTGTTCAATCAATAAGTAGAAATCACTGATATCACATCCTTCTCAGGCGGTGAAAAGAAGACAGTGAATACACAAAGTAGGGGGACGAGTCACACAGAATCTAAGAATTTCAGACATATATAAAGGACTTCAGTGGCCAACGAGTCCAACTCACCCCTGGAAAAGGATCCTTTTTACAATTACCCTGCCAAATGGTCATCTAACTTTGTCTTATGGGCCTCCAGGGAGAGGGGGCTCCCTAGGAGGTCTGTTTCACTTTGGAACAGCTTTCATTTTTCAGGAGTTCTTCCTTTCTTTAAATCTGAATCGCCCTCATGGTGATTTCCAAACACTGTCCTGGTTCTGTCCTCTGAGGCCAAGTAGAATCCATCTAATCTCTCTTCCACTGGCAATAATCATCCTCCATTCCTCCTTTTCTTGCCCAGGAGTATCATCCTAATCCTTTTTCATATGTATACACGTGCATATATGTATGTGTATATACATATATACAAACATGCATATATGTATGGTTATTTCATTATATATTTCCCAATTACATGTAAAAATTTTTAACATTCATCTTTAAAAATTTTGAATTCCAAATTATCTCCCTCTTTCCTGCCCCTCCCCCTTCCTCAAGAAGGCAATTTGATATAGATTATATATGTGAAGTCATGCAAAATGTATTTTCACATTAGGCATGTTGCAAAAGGAAACACCGACAAAAAATAAACCAAGAAAAATAAAGTTTAAAAAAAGTATGTTTCAATCTGCATTCAGAGTTTGTCAGTTCTCTCTCTGGAGGTACATAGCATCTTTCATCACAGGTCCTTTGGAATTGTCTTATATCAGTCCTGATCAGGGCAGTTAAGTCTTTCACAGTTGATCATCCTTACAATACTGCTGTTATTGTGATCCCTAGTCCTTTCAACTAAACCTCAAATAAAGTGGTTCTTTACAATTCTAGTTGTCTTCCTCTGAACAATGTAGCCCTTTTCCTTTCTTTCCTTTACATATCCATTAATGTTTTCATCAGGGGAAACTCCTGGAGTGGAATTTTTCCCACTAAATATAGTTTGTAGTCATCTGTAATTTATAGCTCAGGGTGCCTGGGGCATTGACAGGTTAAGCTTTTTGTAACCATGTAACCATGGTCACAGAGGCAAGATTTGAACTTAGGTCTTCCTGACTTCAAAAACCTGGGCTCACTAACCATCATGCAACATTGCCCCTGGGTTTTCCTTATCCTCCCCAAAAGTGGTGGCCAGAACTAGACTTAATACTCCAGACACAGTCTGAAATGGACACTGTATCTCTTTTTAGCCTAAGATTGCATTAGTCTTCTTAGTTATCTATCATACTGCACAAATGTTATACAGAGGGCAGAGTCAAATAAACCCCTCGATGTTTTCCAGACTAGTTATTGTCTAGCCACTACTCCCCATTTTGTACTTGTGAAGTTGATGTTTTGAACCCACGTCAATGCTATTGCATTTATCCCTATTAAATTTCATCTAAATTGATTCAGTTCAATGTTCAAACCTGCCAAGCTCTTTTTTAAATCATTATTTAACATGAGAGTCATTGCTTCCAGTTTCGTGTCATCTGCAAATTGTATGATCATGCCAGTTATGCCTTTCTCCATGTCATTGATAAAAATATTAAACAGCACAAAACCAAGCACAGATCTTTGGAGCTCCCCACTGGAGACCTTCCAAGTTGATACTGAACCATTAATGACTGCTCTTTGGGTCTGGGAATTCAACCAATTCCCAGTCTAGGTAATTGTACTATCATCTAGTCCACATCTCTCCATCTTTCCACAATAAGACAATAAGAGACTTTATCCAATACTTTGCTAAAAATACAGGTAGATTGTAAATACACACATAGCATTCCCCTGATCTATCACATTAGCAACTTTACCCAAAAAAGAACATAAACTTTGTCTGACACGACATGCTGATTCTTTGTGATCAGCACGTCCTTTTTCCACTAATCATCCATTTAATAACACAGTTTAAGATTCTGCCAGGAATCAAAGACAATAAAGTTGCCCTTTAGTTTGCAGACTCAATTCTCCTCCCATTTTTTTAAAAAATCAGGATATTTGCCCCTTTTGAGTTCTATGCTGCTTTTCTCCTTCTTCATCGTCTTTCAAATATCATTGACAATGAACTCAAGAATCACGTTTTCCGGCCTTTTCTGTTTTTAAGGATGTAGTTCATTTGGGTCAAGTGATAAAAACTCATCAAGGACAACACCCGATGAGCCAATCTGATTCTATCCTTTCTCATCAAAAGATCCTTCTTATAAGAGAAGGCAGAAGCAAAATAAGGTTGCCTTCTCTAGATTGTCAATTATCATGATCTCACCCCCCCCCAAGCAACTGTCCTAACACTTCTTTGACTGTCCTGTCTTCTTGATTGGTTCCTAAATGGTGTTATGAAGTTCAGCTACTGCAGCCTTTCCCAAAAATTCATCAGTATCACTTTCACAGTTGGACAGTGGTACTGGATGAACCATTGGTCTGACCCACTGTGATGGGTCTTATGCTCTCAAAGAGTAGACTGTGGGGCTATGCTGAAGAAACTTGTATTGTTTTAACAAAAAAGAATTGAGTAATTTACTTTCTCCTTACCTTAATAGAAGCCTAGCTATGCCCTTTATCAAGAATGAGTACAGTTTGCTCCTATGGCACAAATTTCTACAACAAATCTTTAGCTTGGTTTTTAAGAGAACACTTACCTGAAGAAACAGCATAGGAGATGATACAACTTCTACATGGATGATCAAACTAATGCACAAGAAGAGCAATGCTGTGGAAAGGATTTCAAGGACTCAGTTCATGGGTCATGGAACATTGCTCTTACTTAACTTCTGTTTTAGAGAAATGAGTTCCTCTTCAATTTTTACTTTGAGGAAAATTATTCATTTGAAAGGAATGATGTAACAGCCACATGAAAATAGTGATGTTTCCTAGAAAGACTTTCAGATAATCTCTTCTACAGCTCAAAATTATCTTGGGAGACAAGTTGAGCACTTTCAAAGGGAGAAGGGGATGTAGATGGATGTATTGATCACTGTAGATTAAAACCAGGTTAGAAATCTCTCAAATTTCTTTTTTAAGGGACTGAATAGACATTATGAGAGGTGGTATAAATCATGATCTCTCCCAACTCTCCCAAATATTTATTTGCCTAAAACAGGTACTGAAATATCCAACTAGACAGATGCATTGACATTTTTCTTGACAGATTCATAACCCTATGGTTTCCAAAACTTTAATGTTCAATAACATTTCATTAGTATACTCCAGTGTATTTATTACTATGCATTATTAATACAGATATGTGCTGAGGAGATGTACAGTTTGTAATTATTTTTCCTTTCAAAACATAATAGCTTCACACTGGGCTTGTTGCAGCTACGATATTTCATCTCCGAATGCTCCTTCAAACATTCTGAGGCTGTGACAGAAATTTGTATTTGAACAGAAAAGCTGTCAGGAAGCTACTGTGGGACTATCCATCACATTTCTAATCCTGCCCATACTTAGATGCTAGTGAGGCTAGCTGTCCAGGACACTAAACAAAGATTGAAATTATGCCTTCTGTTCTTACACATCAAAGTATCACCCTTATGGCAAATTCAATAGGCCTGTATTACAGTCTATTAATTTCCTATTAGTTCTCAGCTATGCAGAATCCAACCACAGTGTCACTATGGTTTAGACATGCTACCTTGATTCCAGCATCAAAAAAAATGGAACCTGTCACTTCTAATAATTTTACAGGAGATTCTACAAATGTAAATCCTTTTTCATCCTGTCATCCTTTCATGTCTTTAATGAGTTTGCTCACTAACAGTGTAGAATCTTAATTTAACTTTCAGAAATATTAACAGCTATTATAACTGAGCATCTCTAGGAGTACCCTAATTAAAGGGTAATAAAGAATAATTTATAGTACCTGCAAGGTTGTTTTTTTTTTCTTGACAAACAAAACAAAGCCAAAAAAAAAAAGATCAACAAATCACACTGACTGGTGTTCATCTGGAACAAACACTTAAGTCCTCCAGCTGATCCCTCTGCATAACCAAATTCTCTACTTTAGAAGGAAAGTGATGCCTCACACTCAGATTCATTCTCACATATGCTCTGATGGCCAGCAAGTGAAATTCGAGCATTTGTAGGAACAAATGACATTCCATTCACTTGACAGCCAAATTACCCTGGGATTGCCATTTGTTAAAATTTCATCATAGAAAATAGTTTAACTGTTGTGGATAGGTGCCAAGATCAGCCTGACAAGTACTTTACATGAAAGATTAGCATATTCTCTTAGAGAAGTTTATACTTAATTTAGATGCATTGACTTTTGGCCACCATTGCTGACCTTTACGTATAATTAAAGTTCCTTTGAATCTAAATCCACCCCCTTTTATCTCTCCTGACAGTGCCTAATTTGAAGGTCTATAATAAAGTATATTAACATTCAAACCATACCATCAGCAAGTGGGTATGGCAAGACTGGTTGGCTGCAAGTGCAGGTTTCATACTTTCAATGGATTGAGAAGACTCCTAACTTTCATCTGGAAGGGTATACACCTTATTAAAATATTCCCAGTGGATTCCACTTGGGTTTCAGTTGTGTCAGATGATGACAAAACAGGAGGAATATAATAACAATACATACAGATCCCTTACATCAGAAGCTCTGTCTTGACATGTAGGACCCTGGTAACCTTTAGAGACTTAGCACATTTGTTAAGAATTTAATACGTGTCAGGCACTGTGCTAAGACTGGGGATACAAACAGAAATAAGTGGGATAGCTTTGCCTTCAAGGAGCTTACATTCTAACGAGGGAATACAACACATAAAGGGGAAAATGGAGATAGTAATGAGATGTCACATGTCTGGGGCCCTTCCTAAAACAATGGTCTCGACAGACTTTGTCTGATTTGCCACCCCCACCAAATAATCTGGAACTATCCAATGTATCGGCAATAATGCTCCTTGTAAACACATAAGCAACAAATAATGAAGACATTTATTCACGGGTTAATGCAAAAGCAATGGAAGTCATACTACTCATGGAGATAATATCCACCAATGAACAACTCTTCCCTTCAGAGACTAGCAGAACCTCAGTCATTTTACTTCCCTGGACCTCAGTTTCCTCTTCTGTAAAATGAGGGGGGTTGGAAAATAGCCTCTATGGTCCTTTTTAGTTCTACATTTTGGATTCCAGGATTCTACTTAAAGCATGCAACAGGTAGAACTCTCATGAAAGAATGGAAAAAGTGCTAGATTTAGAACCAGATGACCTGTGATCAAATCTAACAGTCTTCTGAATGGCTGTCACTACCTGAGTGACCTTTGGAAAATCGCACCTCCCCATTTGCTCATCTGCAAAATTCAAAAAAAAAAAAAACTGGACTAGATGGCCTCTGAGGTCTCTCTCTGATTTTCTTCATTTCTCTCCGGTGTAACTGCCTTTCAGGGTTTTGTAGTCATTCTTATGTGATGCTCTAGCCTCCATGTCACTCTGCCTACAGATCTCCTCAGGTTTCGGGAAATAATGTCCAGTGTGTTCATTTGTCATGCAGTCATAAGAGTATGTCACAGAGCCCTCACTTAGAACCATCTCCTCACCTCCTTCCACCAACACACACACTCATTGCCCTCTTCCATCACTCCGCAGGTGGTGTCACAGCCAATTCTCCCTCCAAACAAAACTCTCCCTCAGAGGTGGGGGAATTCTTCTGAAGTTCCTTTTTCAGAGCCAGATTCTTAAAGACCTTACTATTTCCAGGACCCAAGCAATGATAATAAAACATCTCCCTCTGGGTTTTTCCCTAGATCTAGAACAGGGCTTCTTAAATTTTTCCCACCTGTAATCCCTTTAGTGCTTCCTAAATTGTGGGTCTCCACCCCATGGTTGTGACCCACAGTTTAAGAAAAGCTGATCTAGAGTCCTTCAGTCTCACTTCACAGAAGCTAGCTCAGTCTTCAAAAGATTCTATTTTCCTTCTAGTTGGTTCTTGGAGCCCTCATATCCCTTCGTACCAACTGTTTGGGTTCCTTTCTTTTTTTTTAAACTTCTCCAGAGTCTCTTGGAATATTTCCCAATAATGGAGCAGCTGGGGAGCTGCTGGGGATCCTGGGTCATTTCCTGGGATATCTGGCCTAGGGGTAATGACAGGTAAATCCAGACACAATCCTTACTTCCCGTACATATAGCATTGTTCACAAAGACTGAGTAAGAAAACCTCTTTCCTGAATTTTCAATACTTGGCTTCTAGGCTTAGCACAAAAAAATCAGACCTCTGAGAATATTTACTTCTAAAATATAAATTTGTTTTATTCAACAGGACTCTACTTAATTTAATAATATACACTTTTATTTAACCCTGTTAAAGAAACTGGTCAACTAAGAAAGATATTACAAAAGTATCTGAAAGGGTTATAAGATTAGAAAATTTCTGTTTCTACTCATAAATGATCTATAGCCCACGAAAGCTCAAATTATATTTAACTTTACACAATCTCTCTCTCAGGAGTCACCTACATCAAATCAGTATTCAATACTAGTTATATGGTACACAAAACAGTATATCCTTCTCCGGTGTAATTGTGGGATGTGAAGCAAGATAAACAAGGAAGTGCAAAAAGAACAAGGTAGGAGAGAAAATGAATCCATAGACACCCGTTTGGTAATAAAATTGCAAACAAAACTAGGTCCCTAAAAGACATAACATCTAGAATTATGTGCTGCTAACAAATGAAAATGAACCAAACTTAAGGCTGCCAGCTAATACTTTTTATTGGCGATGAGCTGGTTTTTAATGTTTGTTTTCCCTCATATGCAACTACAGTATCATAGGGTTTGGATTTTTTCCCTCCCATTCCCCTTCTGACTTCAAAGTGCCATCTCTACTCATCATGGTTTATGTAAGAAAACCTCTCTTCTCTTGCCATCATATATCATGGTCTTTTGGTGCAAAAAAAAAAAAATGCACATGCAAGCAGGCCTTTCTCCCAGACAGCCTTCATACAAATCTTGTTCTCATTGGAGGCCAAAGTTTTTAGCTTGAAGGTGACTGTTCAGACCTCATTCACCATTTGCACAATTTGATTTTTACTTGTTTCAATTCCTTTTTAACAAAAGTTAAATTTATTCAAATTGGATTTCAATATGTTACTAGGTTCTTTCTTCTACATGCCTTGAACCCACCATGATGTTCCTTACTTCAATTAGCCATTCCTTTTAAGGCATGCCATTCAGAATCAGTCCTTCTCCCTGCTTTAGAACCAATTCAGCACAGCTGAGCTACAGAGAGTAAGGTTGCCACATTCATCTAGTAAGACTAATTTCAAAGATGACTGAATTTTCCAGGAATGGATGATACATAGAGACCCCAAATTCCGAAACCATCCTTGGGAAATTCTTCACTGTTCAGCAGCGCTATGGGAGTTCAGAAGGAGGAAGATTTCTTTGATAGATGAGAGGCTTCATGGAGAAGGTAACATTTGGCTGGGTGTTGAAGGATGGCTATATAATTTCAACTAGGGTAGAGTTAGGGAAAGCATTCCAGGAATATGGAAGAGCACTTGAAAAAAGACTCAGAGGTGGAAAAGTACAGTGCATATACAGGAAATGATGAGTAGTCCATGTTGGTAAAGCTGGAAAAATAAATATGGGAGGTCTCGAATGTCAACCACATAGTAGGAAATAGAAGGCTTTTGAGCATGAAAGTTGACCATAATAATAATAACTGCAACACTCATTCCTATAGCATTTTAAAATATACAAAGCAATTTCCAGTGAACTTCCTGGCCATCTCCAAGAGAGGCTGCCTGGCTCTCCCAGAGGAACTCAGATTTCTGTCTCTGAGACACTGGGCTCTGATTAATGAGCTTTCACCTTATCTTGCCAAGTCCCAGGGCTATCATTGCACTTCCTGGTCATAGTTAATCTTTTTATACCTTTGTGCCGCTTGCCCCTTCTTTTTCAACTCTAGCTCCCCCTTTTTTGTTGCCTTCTTCTATTAGAGTGTAAGCTTCTTAAAAGCAGAGACTATCTCATTTGCTTGTTTTTTGTTTGTTTGTTTGTTTGTTTGTTTGTTTTTTACCCCCAGCATGTAGCACAGTGTTTGGCACATAGTAAGTGCTGAATAACTGTTTTTTCACTGATTCAACAACTCTGCAAGCGAGGCAGTGCTAGTATTCATGTTTCCATTTTACAGAAAAGGAAAGCCAGGCTCAAAGGGTTTAAGAGGTTTCTGTTTCTGTTAACTACAGGTTTCCGTTGACTACAATCAGGGGTGTGCTGGAGCTAGCTCAAAGCAGTTGTGAGCATTTACACTCAGAAAATTGGAAAACACTACAATTTAGGGCTTGATTTATTATTTTGCTGTTTATCTAGATGTAAGAAAATAATGGAGAAGAATGTGAATAATGCTGATTAAGTTTAAAAGCGTTTCCTGCATTGTGTATTCTTTTCAAGAGCTGATTGTGAAAACATTTACCAGCACACTAATGTTCTAAGTTCAGTTTTCTTTACACTGTGCTTTGCTACTGTCATGATCTAACCCAGTGCTTCTTAAACTGTGGGTCGCGACCCCATATGAGGTCAAGAAAAATTTGGCAACAGTAAAAAATTTCTGGATGTGCAACGACTAAAAATTAATTAAAAATCAAATATGTTTCGAGGTATTTCAAGCAGCAATGGCTTGTTCACTTCAGCCTTGGTTCAGAACGCAAAGCATGTGCACTTTGCACTGCACGTGCCCTCAGACCATGCAACACCAATGGCTGCCAAAATGAGAAAAGGAGTCTTAAGTGGAAAAAGTTTAAGAAGCCCTGGTCTAACCTGTACATCAGGCAGAATAACTAAGATTTGCCCCTTAAAAGAGGTCTAAGACGGAACTTTTTTCTCAGTTGTTATACAGTATTGCTCCCTGGGAAGGAGAAGGTTACGTTGGGAAGTATAGGCAATGTGAAAACTAACTATATCACTAAAATATTATTTTAAAAAAATAATGGAAAGGGTCATAAGAATAGTATAGAGAACATAGATTCCATGTATCTTGAAGGAATGGAATCAACAGGGCTTGATGACCATTTGGATATGGATGGCAGGGAGATTGAGGAGTTGAAAAAACACTGCAGTTGCCATCAGGGATACAGGGGACCAGGGTGGTGCCATCAAAATCCATAGGTAAGTCAAGGAGGGGACTATGTTTGGTAAAAAAAAAAAAAAACATTGAAGTGGGAGTTTTATATGTTAAGTTTTAGTTGCTAGCAGAACAACTAGATGGAAATGTGTAGGTAGCTATATGTAATTTCCATTAATCCTTTTGGAGAACTGAACTTACTGATTCCTGTCCAGTCCTCACAACCATCATCTTAGGGGAGGAGCTCATGGAGAAGAGGCAGACATCCCTTGCCAAGTGCAAAGCAACTCCCACTTACAGGGCTGAGGAATCAAGCTAGTTGAAGCACCAATATACCCTGAGGGAAAGACAGTAGTAGATAACACATGCCAGGCAGATTAAACAAACCTCCACCACCTACCAACATTTAACCACCATCTTCCCTCAGATGCCAATAAAGACAGCCCAGGACCCTGAACCCAAGAATCTTTGGAATGACAGTGCTTCCAGACCAGTGTCTGCAGCCATCTCAAGGGTACTGAAAAGCCAGAAAAGAAAGTTCCTGTCAACAAGGTCCTTAGCCCTATCAAATAGTTCAACATCAGTAACTCTTAAGGAGTTACAAAGCATCTGCTTTGCTGTTGCACCCTAAGGACCATGGGATCTTCCATCTGATTTGAAGCTGAAACTTTTATATGTGTCTCTTCCATAAAAATGTGAGCTCCTTGAGAGAAGGGACTGTCCTACTTTTCTATTTGTATTCCCAGCATTTAGCACAGAGCTTTTTCGTGTGGTAAGCACTTAATGCTTCATTCATTCATTCATTCTAGGAGAAGCTGCTATGTCTTGTGTGACATCATTCCTTGGTACTTGGACTCCTTGTTTTTTGATGTGTACATCTTTTCTTTGCTAGAGGAGCTGTGGATTTTGGCTATGGCATTTCTGGGACTTTTCTTTTTGGAGCTCCTCTCAGGAGGTGATTGGTGGATTCTGTTTTTACTTTGCCCTTCAGTTCAAATAGATCTGGGAAATTTTCTGTTCTTATTTCTTAAAATATAGGGTCCAGGCTTAGTTTTCTTTTGTTCATGGTTTTCAGGAAGTCCAGTGATTCTTGAATTACTTCTATTTGATATGTGTTCCAGATCATTTTTTAAAACAGGTTATCTTCTATTATCTCCTATTTTGTCAGTCTTCTGGTTTTGTTTTCATAATTCTTGTTGTCTCAAAGTGTCATTGATTTCTGTTTAGTCTATTCCAATTTTTAGGAATTCCATTTCTTTAGTTGGTTTTTCATTTTATCTTCTAAGCTGCCCATTCTCCTTTCAACTCTTTCCTCAAAAATCTTTATTCCATCTATTTTTTAAAAATTTTTCCTCTTTTCTAGGTTTTAGAAAATTTCCATATTTTATATTTTACTTTTATATTTTATATTTTACTTTGAGTCTCTGCTTATGATTGTTATGGAGTTAGTCTTGCAATAAATTTTTTATACTTTCAAAAGTTTTTTTTTAACTTTCTTTATCTATGTTTCCAATATTAGTTCCTAAATTTGGACTTTATGACAGGGCCAGGCTCTGCCTATTGCTACACTTTTGGGCAGGATGTTTGACTCTACTTGGTCTCACCCTAGGTTGCCAGAGTTCTCATCTCAATTTCTACCTTGAGGGGTTCACCCCTATGCATCTTTGGGTCTTCAGGGCCCTATCTTGTGTTTCAGGTGTTAGTATTTAGAGTGTTAGTGAATTCAGAGCCCCTGGGCCTTGGCCATCCAGTTCTGAGTAGTCAGTACTACGCTGTCACCCACATCTGTCTCTAGGCTTCCAGTATTCCTACTATGGGACTTCATGACCATCTTGGGACTTTCTCAGGGGAGCTCTCTCTTCCTGTTGCCTCTTCACAGAGAGATACAATGTATTATAGGCTACAGCACTTTGCTTAAAACTTTACTTTATAAATTTTATTTTTAATATTATTATTACTCTTTCAAAATTTGTAATAATTTGGACAGAATCTAAGCAAAGTTTACCTCTTTAGCAAATTTGTTGTTCCTAGTAATGTAAACAAGAATGCAGAAAGGAATGAGCAAAATCCTTAGGAGAAGATATTGTTTTCAAGTACCGTCAACACTTTAGAAATAACTCTCTATAGAAAAATCATTTATATTCTAATTATAAATCCTTCTTACTAAGACATTCCAGTAAGTCTCCTGGGGCCCTCTACTAGTCTGAGTGACTGTGGTTAATTGAAAATAAGAAATGCATTTCCTTAAAAATATTTTATAAATCAGACTTCTGACTAATTTAGTATGCTCTCCCCCAATTAGTTCAAAATTACTGAGGTTTTACTATATATAACCACAATTGGATAATCCTTCTCCTAGGAAATTAAGGGATATAGCTAATATATTTATAAATCACTCAGCCTATTTTTCATAAAGTGATTTTTAACAACACCCAGGAGACAACCGACAAGTAACAGAGACTATACCTTCCATAAAGTCAAGAAATTAAATAATAGATTCTGGTACTGAAAGAAATGAACATTCTAATTTTTTATACTGGCCTCCTCTATTAATTGGAAAACAATCAGCTCCTTAGGGGAGAGAGGTTTGACAAAATATTCCTAGGTGCCCTTAAGCCAAAGATCCTTATATTTACTTGTTTCTGCTGTCGCCACAGTCAGTACGGTGTTTCCTCTGTACCCCAATCTATTTGTATTAGGACATCAGGATGACTCAGGCCCCTATTTAGGACATGGATTACACATTACTCAACTGTGAGAAACATCTCAATAGTAGCTTTTGCATATGGAAGTTGTATGTACTCAGTTCAGCTTCAAATGTCAGGCAATAAAACACACATCTGGAATTCAGAAAAGAGTGATCAGGCCTTGGGAATCATGTGCACAGATGTCCCATTTGAAACCCTAGTAGGAAATGAGATGGCTAAGAATGAGGATGACAGCTGAAGACAAAACTTCACATGGGATCATGACCCAAAGTTTAAGAAGCACAGAAGGGGTCGTGAATAGAAAAAGTAAACACTGACATTTAGGCGACAGTGGAAGAAAAAGAGCCACTGAAGACGACACAGATGAGGTCGGGAAGATAGTAGGAGAAGCAGACGTGAGAAAAGAGACTAGTGAGAAGAAGGGAAGGATACCTAACATGGGGGATGCTACAGTGAGACAACAAAGGGAAAGATCTAAAAAGGGCCCCTGACTTTGACGATGTGTTGGTAATGATAGCAGCAGGAGTAGGTATCCTACTTTACTGTTTAGTACTTTTGAAATTGTTCAACATCAAACAGACCCTGTAGTATTCCAGGTGTGTCTGTGTATTTTAATTCATTGAAGTACAGCTTGTTACCTTTTTCTATCTGAGATTTTGGAAGGGATTTCTAAAATAACCAGACACATAAAATATATTTTCTGCTCTTTGCCCTCCGGACCCCATATTTTAAACATTTCTTGACAAACAGTGGTTGAAAGGCAGTTTAAGCTAAGAACGTTTTCAGAAGACAGCTCATTTTGACAAATACCTTTCCTAATTCTAAGGGAGCACAGCAGTGGTCTTAACTTATGACTACCACTGTCTTTACAGTAGAAACTATGAGCTTTCTGACAAGCCATGGAAGAGGTGTTATCAGAGAGACCTCTCTCTTTCTCCTTCACCGATGGAGAATTCTAATGAATGCTCCTCTGACAATGATAAATGTGGAAGCTCCTAGGTTATAGAATTTAAAGCTTGTGGGGACATTGGAGGTCATCTCATCCAATACTATTCTTTCAAAGAGGAAGAAACTGAGGCCCAGAGACAGAAAATGATTTGCTTAAGGTCGCAAAGGTAGTAAGTGGCAAAGATGGGATTTGAACCCAGGTCCTCTGACTCCATATCTGATGCTTTTTCTCTTGTTATCCCCTAGTATGACAGGTGAGCACATGTTTCTTATGTTCCTAATGTCACCCCAAATGCAAACCACACCACACCACTTTCACACATCAAATACAAGATATGTCAACCTAAAACTGAACACAGAAGCAAATTTCAACAGTTCCTAAACAAAAAAGAAAAATGCTTCTAATATTTTTAAAATAGCACAGGTGTTAGACAAATAATGGTACTGAGGATGAGATCTTAATGCTTCAATGGCTATAACGCTCCAGCTGCAAGTGCTGGTGCCAGGGTGCCATAGGTATTGAGCTCCACTTTTGCCAATCATCTTAGCATCTTCTTTATTAGAACCTCAGTTGCAGTAAGACTGAGTCTAAGAACTATGAAATCACACACACACACACACACACACACACACACAAATTCCTTTATCTACTTCAACTGCTGGCAATTCATCAGAATCCTCCCAGACCATGCTCAACAGATGTTCATAATGTTCTAATGTCAGTGTATGGCATGACAGCTGAGCACATGTTCGCAGGATTCCCAATGGCACCCCAAATTAAAACCAAGTGAAGTCCTCTTCTCTGGAAGAAGCTGTCATTTCCTGTGCCTTCTACAGTCTAAGTGGCTTGTAGAACAAATCAACACAACCAACCACCTACCTATTCTCCCCTTTGGCTACTTCATGAAGTTAACATTTTACCAACATCTGAGAAAGACAAAGGCAGAAATGAGAACTAATTCTTAACTATGATAAGACCAATTTTTCTTTAGCATTTTCATTTTACAAAGTACTTTCCTCACAAGCATCATGTGAGGAGGCCAGACTACTAATTTATACACAGCCCACTACAGAAAGCTATGGCTGCTTTTGCCAGAAATGAGGGATGCAGGAGCCGGGGCTGCCACAGTCTTGGTCACTTGACCCTAAAGTCAGATAGCTGGGCTGGGCTGCTTAAAACATTGCCCACTCTAGGGGACTACTACCTGCCATTGGTGGGTGTAAAAAAAGCCTGTTCCCCCAAACATGTAGCCAAACCACACAGGCTGAGGCTAAGCAAAATCAGCACTCCACCACCACTCGTGAATATTTTATACTTATGATTTTCTTGCCAGTTGGTAATTGGTACAATCTGAATATACTTTCACGAATTCTGACTGAAAACAAATGTGAAATTTATGAAGCTAAATATTACTGGTCCTTGAAATTCCAGTTTTACATGCCATTTTAGGCTCATAAAATTTAGTATGTAGCAAACAGTAACATTGAATAACATACACACACACACACACACACACATAGCCAAACACAAAGATTCTGCATATGTATTTCCCTGCTCATGAATCTAATGGCTTAGAAAGGGAAAAAAAATCGACATCAAGCAGGGCAGAGCCAAGATGGCTAAGGAAAAGCAGTGACTTGCTTGAGCTCTCCCCCAAACCCCTCCAAATGCCTATAAAAATGGCTCTAAACAAATTCTAGAGCAGCAGAACCCACAAAAAGACAAAGTGAAACAAATTTCCAGCCCAAAACAACCTAGATGGCTGATCAGAAACGTATATCGCGTCGGGCTGGGAGAGGAGCGCAGTTCGGCGCGCAGGCCACAGCAAAGCTGGAGCAGGCCTCAGAGGACTGAATCATGGGCAGCTGTGGCAGTTTCCAGACTTCTCAACCCATGAATGCCAAAGACAACTTAGAAGGTCAGTGGGAAAAGTCTGTGTCAGTGGGGAGAGAGAGAAGCTGGTGGTCTCAGCTCCAGATCCTGAGCTCGGCGGGGGCAGCGGCTGCCTCCTGAGCTTCTGGCCCACAGATTGAGGGGGAATCGAGTGGCTGATCAGAGGGGGATTGCAGGGATCTCTCTGTTGGTGCAGAATTCTCTTTCTTTGCCCGTGCTTGGATTTGGGTCACAGTTCTGGGGGGCGGTTCTGGGGCAAGGAGGAGCACTGGCGTCATGGAGCTTGTAGTGGCAGTGGAAAGGAAATCCTCCTCACAGTTCCAAGTCAGAAAAGAGTGCTTATGGTCACTCATAGACCACAGAACAGGCCAAGAAAGGAGTGAACACCTTGCCCTTGATCATAGCACCTTGGAAGAACTGAAAATTTACAGGTCCCTAGAAGTAGCTCTGAAAACAGCTGTACAAACCCCCGAAGCTTGGGAAAATACATTCTCCACATTGGAAGCAGACTCTTACCTTAACAAAGAGTTTAAAACTCAAGTAATTGGCTGGGATCATGAGTCAGCAGTGCAAAAAGAGTCAGACTATATTATCTTACTTTGGTGACAAAGAGCAACAAAACATACAACCAGAAGACAACCAAACCAAAGCTGCTACATCCAAAGCCTCCAAGAAAAATATCAATTGGTCCCAGGCCATGGAAGAGCTCAAAAAGGATTTTGAGAAGCAAATAACAGAAGAAGAGGAAAAACTGAGAGTGATGCTAAAGGAGACCCAAAAAAATACTGAAGAAAATAACACTTTAAAAATAGCCTAACCCAAATGGCAAAAGAGGTCCAAAAAGCCAATGAGTAGAAGAATGCCCTAAAGAGCAAAATTGGACAAATGGAAAAGGAAGTCCAAAAGATTACTGAAGAAAATACTTCCTTCAAAATTAGAATAGAACAATTGGAAGCTAGTGACTTTATGAGAAATCAAGACACTGTAAAACAAATCCAAAAGAATGAAAAATTAGAAAACAATGTGAAATATCTCATTGGAAAAACAACTGACCTGGAAAATAGATCCAGGAGAGAGAATTTAAAAATTATTGGACCATCTGAAAGCCATGATCAAAAAAAGAGCCTAGACATCATCTTTCAAGAAATTATCCAGGAAAACTGCCCTGATATTTTAGAACCAGAGGGCAAAATAGAAATGGAAAGAATCCACCCCTCACCTCCTGAAAGAGATCCCCAAAGGAAAACTCCTAGGAATACTGTGGCCAAATTCCAGAGTTCCCAGGTCAAGGAGAAAACATTAGAAGCAGCCAGAAAGGAACAATTCAAGTATTGTGGAAACACAATCAGGATAACACAAAATTTAGCAGCTTCTACATTAAGGGACCGCAGGGCATGGAATATAATATTCTGGAGGGCAAAGGAGATAGGATTACAACCAAGAATCACCTACCCAGAAAAACTAAGTATTATCCTGCAGGGGAAAAAAATGGTCATTCAACGGAATAGAGGACTTTCAAGCATTCTTGATGAAAAGACCAGAGCTGAATAGAAAATTTGATTTTCAAATACAAGATTCAAGTAGAACATGAAGAGGTAAACAGGAAAGAGAAAATCATAAGAGACTTATTATGGTTGAACTGTTTACATTCCTGCATGGAAAATTGATATTTGTAACTCATGAGACCTTTGTCGGTATTAGGGTAGTTGGAGGGGAAAAATATATGTATGTATATATAGATAGATAGATAGATAGATAGATAGATAGATAGATAGATAGATTGCTAGATAGATAGAGGGCACAGGGTTAGCCGAAAATGAAGGGGTCATATCTGGAAAATAAAATTAAGGGGTGAGAGAGGATTATACTAGGAGAAGGAGAAAGGGAGAGGTAGAACGGGGTAAATTATCTTACAAAAAAAAACAAAACAGAAAAGAAAAGGCTCTTACACTGGAGGGGAAACAGGAGAAGGTGAGGGGGAATGAGTGAATCTTATTCTCATAGAATTTGACTTAAGGAGGGAATAACATACACACTCAACTGTGTATGAAAATCTCTCTTACCCTATAGGAAAATGGCGGGGTAAGGCGACAAGGGAGTAGGGGGATGATAGAGAGAAGGGCAGACTGGGAAAGGGGGTAATCAGAAGCAAGTACTTCTGAGAAGGGTCAGGGTCAAAAGAAAGAATAGAATAAATGGGGGGTGGAATAGGATTAAGGGAAATAGAGTTAGTTTTTCACAGCATGTCTACTACGGAAGTGTTTTGCATAACTGCACATATATAACCTATATTTAGTTGCTTGCCTTATTAATGAGGGTGGGTGGGGAGGGAGGAAGGGAGAAAATTTGGAACCCAAAGTTTTAAAAACACATGTTTAAAAAAATGTTTTCACATGCAACTGGGAAATAAGAAATACAGGAAATGGGGTACAGAAATCCATCCTGCCCTACAGGAAAATTGAAGGGGAAGGGGATAAGAGAAGGCGGGGGAGAGACAGAAGGGAAGGCAGACTAGAGGAAAGGGTATTCAGAATGCATGCCATCTTGGTGTGGGGGGAGGGGTGAGATGGGGTGAAAATTTGGAACTCAAAATCTTGTGGAAGTAAATGTTGAAAACAAAAAAATAAATAAATATTACCATAATAAAAAAAGAAATTATCAAGGAAAACTGCCCTGATATTTTAGAACTAGCGGGCAAAACAGAAATTGAAAGAATCCACCCCTCACCTCCTGAAAGAGATTCCCAAAGGAACACTCCTAGGAATATTATAGCCAAATTCCAGAATTCCCAGGTCAAGGAGAAAATATTGCAAGCAGCCAGAAGGAAACAATTCAAGTATTGTGGAAACACAATCAGGATAACACAAGATTTACCAGCTTTTACATTAAGGGACCAGAGGGCATGGAATATAAATATTCTGGAGGGCAAAAGAGATAGGATTACAACCAGGAATCACCTACCCAGCAAAACTGAGTATAATCCTTCAGGGAAAAAAATTGTCATTCAGTGAAATAGGGGACTTTCAAGCATTCTTGATGAAAAGACCAGAGCTGAATAAAAAATTTGACTTTCAAACACAAGACTCAAGTGAAACATGGAAGAAGTAAACAGGAAAGAGAAATCATAAGAGACTTATTAAGGTTGAACTGTTTACATTCCTGCATGGAAAGATGATAATTGTAACTCATGAGACCTTTGTCAGTATTAGGGTAGTGGGAGGGAAAAAAGTTATATATATATAGATAGATAGATAGATAGATAGATAGATAGATAGATAGATAGATAGATAGATAGAAAAAAAGATAGAGGGCACAAGGTGAGTTGAAGATGAAGGGGTGATATCTGGAAAATAAAATTAAGGGGTGAGAGAGGATTATACTGGGAGAAGGAGAAAAGGAGATGTAGAATGGGGTAAATTATCTCACATGAAACAGACAAGAAAAGGCTTTTACAGTGGAAGGGAAATGGGGGAAGATGAGAGGGAATGAGTAAATCTTATTCTCATAGGATTTGGCTTAAGGAAGTAATAACATACACAAATGGGGTATGGAAATCTATCTTACCCTACAGGAAAATACGGGGGGGAAGGGGACAAGAGAGCAGGGAGTAGATAGAGGGGAGGGCAGATTGGGGGAGGGGATAATCAAAAGCGAACACTTCTGAGGAGGGACAGGGTCAAAGGAGAGAAAAGAATAAATGGGGGGTAGGATAGGATGAAGGGAAATATACTTACTCTTTCACAACATGACTACTATGGAAGTGTTTTGCATGACTGAGCATCTATAACCTATATCAAGTTGCTTGCCTTTTCAATGAGGGTGGGTAAGGAGGGAGGAAGGGAGAAAATTTGGAACCCAACATTTTAAAAACCCATGTTAAAAAAAATAAAATAAAAAAGGGAAAAAAATCACTTAAAGGAATCAGCAAAACAATCTCACAGCCACACTTGGAGCTAATGTTTGCTCTAAAAGTGAGGAGAACTGCAACTTCCGCTTTGAGAGGGAATGGAACTATCTGTTGACTCCCTTAAATGAACTGTATGTATGCAAGTATACAGAGGGAAAGATGCTCTGAGATCCTGGAAGGGACACCATCTACGGGAAATAAATCCATTCAGAATAAAGCTCCCTTAATCCAAACAGGCCACATATCTCTGCCCAAGTGACACTAATTGCAATTAGCTGTACTTCAGGGAGATATTATCATTTTAGCTAATTAAGTCAAAATGCCAATAAAGACAAAGGAAATGGAAGATTTTGGGGACCCCTTGAGAGAATCTTTCAAAAATGAAATGTAATAATCATTTCAGTTTCAAAAGTCTTTCCATCTCCAAGGACCACAAATTCATTTGAAATGAGATCAGACATCACCTTGGAAGCACCACCACCAAAAAAAAAAGGCACAGAAGTACCGGTTTTCTCTTGCCAAAAGTCTGTGAAGGACCTTAAATCCCATATAAGCATTGGTTTATCTGGAACAATGGATGTTAAGCCTGGAGAAGACTTGGGCAGGAAGTGGAGGGAGGCATGACAGATTTTTATGGAAGAGGCATTAGATTGGATCTTGGCCCCAGGTGGCAGAATGAGGAGTAGTGAGTGGGGCTCAAAAAAAAAGGTATAAGCTTGATTTAAGTAAGGACTTCTAATTATTACAGCCGCCCTGCAAAGGGGAATGGGCTTCCCTCAGCTGACAGTGGGCTGCCCTTCACTGAAGTCATGCCTACCTTGGAGCCAAAGCTGGATGGCTATTTGTTGGTTATGCTGTAGAGCAGTGATATCAAACTCAAAACAAAAATGGGGGCCACTAATCTATACAAAAGGATCCCTATGGGCTGCATATTGTCTTAGATTTAAAATGTAATTTTAACTATGTTTTATTTTATTTTGTCAAACATTTCTCAATTACATTTCAATCTCCTTCAAATGGCCCATGGCTGAGAGACATGTGTTTGATACCTCTGCTCTAAAGGGGTTTCCTGTTTAGGAAGAGGGTAGGCATGAAGGCCTCCCTCCAATTCTGAATTCTCTGATTCTATTTCAAAAGAATATATTTTTCACTTTTCACAACAAAGAATTTGGAGGTAAAACATACATTCTATTTTAATGTATTTGTTTCAGAGCCAAAATAAAGCATTTAGTACTATGTAAATTAAATCATACATCTGAGATTTGAAAAAGGTCAAAATCAGAGTTAGGGTCCTTTGGGACCATGTCGCCATATATACTTCAAGTTGTTCTCCTAAGAGTGGGGATGGATTTCTACAAAAGCATCCACACACTCTTGGCTACACCCCTTGCCTCCTATGGCATGATTAATAGTTAACTGAATTGGCTAGCTAGAAGTAGGGATTCAGTCAATGGCCATGAAGAACAATGAAATTATCTAGCCTTTTTAGGGCCTGCTGTTTTCTTGGTAGCATTTCCACTATACTCTAGTCAAGTGAGTACTCAATGAAAGGGCTTCTTATTCACAATGATTTCCATTTAGTTAATTTTAGCTAACCTCTTTTTAACTAACTGAAGGAGATGAAAGATCATCTGGGACAGGGGAAAAATGAAACTATGCAAAACTTCGAGTCCATAGAAGCCAAAAAATTCATATTGATGTATAATTTTTAAAACTGTAAGTTCAAATTTTCTTTAAAAATAAGAATCATCTAGTCCTTTCCATCACAGATCTATCTGGTTGTGTCAATGATAAAACAGCAGCAAATGAGTTCCTGACTCAGACATGGGCTTGAGATTTCACTCCCTAGACCAGTCTCAGACTGCATATTCCAGAGATAGGAACCAAGTCTCCAGGGGGAAGGTGCTGGCACTTCTCATCTGTGGCACCCTCTGCCAGGCAATTAGTGCCACAGCTTGTAACAGCAGTTTGACAAAGGCACTGTGGGCACTACTCCTGCCAGCTGGAGGTGGGACACAACACAACTACTGTGATAGGGAGGAGATATTTGGGCCATGCCAGGAATGGAAAGTCAGCTGAGAGAATACATTTGTTCTAACAGACAACCAGAGTACTCGCAGTTATGACAACAAGCAAGAAAGCATCCTATTGTGCACAAAGAGAGAGAGAGAGAAAGAGTAGACAGTACATTACGAGTTCCTGGATTCCGACTATTAGCATTTCATCATTCGTGCCAATCTGCCATTACCTAACAAGGTTACTACTTTGGGAGTGCGCAGTTATCTGGAGAGAATAAAATGGAGGTTCTTATTATGCCCAAAGGAACTTCAGAAGGAAACTCTTAATTGCTAACCAAAGGTAACTGAACAAACGTCCCTCATTTTGTGAGAAAAACCACAAGACTACTACACAGAAACAAAGACTTCCTTATGAGTTCCTTTGGCAGTTCGCCAAAGCAGATCACCATAGGAGTTGGCCAAATGAACAACCAACAAGAATTCTATAGGATTGATATCGATGGGCCTTGATTCCAGGAAGCACAGAGAGTCAGGGGAAATTGGCAGTGATGCACATGATGGGCAATATTTGGATATATGCTACATTTAAATAACTTCTTTAAGTGCAGAGTGAAGATGGGCCTCTAGCCCAGAAGAAAAGGAGAGAGCTTAAAAAATATTTCACCCTTCTCCAAATTATTAAGGAGAATGAAAGGTTTTGTGGGGAAAAAGAAATAAAAGGGAGGAGGAGGAAGAGGAGAGTATTTATTAAGCATCTACTATGCACCAGGCACTGTGTTAAGTTTATAAGTATTTTCTCATTTGATCCTCACAAGACCCTGAGAGATTGGTGCTGTCATTATCCCCATTTTAGAGTTGGAGAAACTGAGGCAAACAGCAGTTAAGGGACTTTCTCAGGATCACAAAGCTAGTAAGTGTCTGACTTCAGATCTGAACTCAGGTCTTCCTCACTCCAAGCCCAGCACTCTATCAGAAAAAGAAGGAGGATCAGAAGTAGCATATGAGACTCCTGACCTGTGTTGGGAGGTTGAAGGGTTGAAGAATGGACATGGATGGGTGGGAATTAAGACCACTGATTACTTCTTGCTTAGTAACTGGTATAAGGCAGGAGTAGGTTGGATCTTAAGAGGAAGAAGCAGTTGTTTGTGTTCTTGGAAAAGATGCTGTAGGTACATAGGTGCTGCCAGGTGACAAACCATCCAATATGGGTCAGAAGAAGAGATTCATGGCGAATGGTTGGTTAGGGATTCCCTAATAGGAGTTCTGAAGCAACTCTTTGTTGAAATGACACAAGAAATAGGGAGGTCTGCTATCTTCTCAGGGCACATATCCAGGACATGATAGATAACCTTCTGAGATTTACCAAATCAAAGATATTGCCAGAAGGAATCTATAAAACTTTGCTAGGAATCGTGAAATTCTAGGAATGAAATTGAAGATCTTAGGATCACTGATGGTGAATTTTTAAAAAATCATTACCCCTGATTGAAGGCAAGGGTTTTAGGGGAAAAAATGAAGAGTTGGAAAGTGAATGGCTGATTTAAAAGATGTTTCCTGAGAACATCTGGATTTCTGAAGCATAGCTTAAAATAAAGGAAGGTTAGGATTTTAGCTATGGATGAAATGCAACTAACATGAGTGGTAAAACACATATTGTGCTCGAGTCTTACAAATATGATCAAAAGACATTTAAAATGAAAATGGAGGTGATTGGGTGAAATCTCCAAGCATATTTACCAAGATAAAGACAATATATGAGTGTCAGAACAGCTGCTGTAATACATAAGAAGCAGAGGTGCCCATTAACTCATAGGAGACAAAATCCAAGGAAGGCTCCAGGGTGTCAAATGTTATAAATACCCAAAGTAAGGTTAACTACCAAGATGAAACAAAGATTCTCAGGTAAGATTGATTTCATGAGCCTCACTGAGATGTGGTATGCTGAGACCAAAAGGATCTTGGTAGGCTAGAACATTGGGGAGAACCTACTAAGACGAAATTTGATAGGCAGATTTAAAAAACTCTATTCATGCATTCAAAACACAATTTCACAAGCATCACATGGGGAAACTTGTGGTCAGATATCAGTTTTAAAAAAACATATGAAGGTTTTAATAGAATGCAAACTCCATATAGTTCGGTAATGCAATAAGGGAGGCAAAAAGTTATGTTATCTTATACTACATTGAGGGGCATAATGTCTAGGACTAGGAAAGTAAAATCTGGATTATATCCTACCCTGGTCACACAGTATCTGGATTATTATGTTCAATTATGGGCACCAGCTTTCAGAATGGAGATGGATAAACTGGAGAGCACACATAGTATAATAGTGAAGGGTTTTGAATCCATGTCACATAAGGATTGGCTGAAGGAACTAGGGGTGTCTACCATAGAAAAGGGAAGATTTAGTGAGAGGAAAGGGAGAATGATCCCTATGTTCAAGTATCTGTAGTTTTGTCAGCTGGAAAAGGTTAGAATTACTTGACCCCAGAGGGAAGTACTAGAAACAATGGGTAGAAATTGCAAATATTTTGATTTGGATTTAAGAAAAGATTTCTAACTATTAAAGCTAATCCAAAAGTGAAATAGGATGCCTTGGGAAGTAGGAGGTGGCCCTTTACCAGAGGTCTTCAATCAAAAGTTGAATGACCTCTCATCAGACATGTTATAGAGGGAATTATGTTTCATTGTATTCTATTATATTACATTGTGTTATATAATATGATGTGAGATATATATATATATATATATATATATATATATATATATTATGTTACAGAAAAAACCTCGGATCTTCCATGATTAGTTGGTTCAGTCAAAGCATTACATTGGGTAAAATCACAACGTTATGGGGAGAGTGCATAGGAATGGAGGCAAGCAAAGTGGGGCCTGAAGAACACTTGCTGGTGGTGTAGGGGGACCAGAAGGCTGTGGAGTAAACGGGCTATATGACTAGGCAGCATTCTAGGTTGCTGACATCCAGTCAGTGATGGAAAGTATAGCACCGGCCAGGAACAGAGGCCGAACTGATCCAGATTTAGTGGCCCACTGCTGTCGATTGCGTGTGTGACCTTTTAATTGTAACCTAAGTAGCCAAGGGCCTTTGTTTATGTAAGGTTTCTGGTAGGTTTCCATGACTGCAATCTTTCACATACCTCCTTATAGCCTTGTCGACTTTACAATACCACACCACTGTTCGATTTTGAGCTCTCAGTGAGAGAGACTGTAAATCTTTGGTTGCAGTCATCGATCCACAGAATTCCACAATTTCAAGATTAAAAAAAATCACCAAGATTTGCCAGTATATTTTCTTTTTCTATGACTTGCAGTCATATAATATTTTTAGAAGAAAGGCATAAACATATAGAATTTTATGGTTCATGGTCATTGCAGGGATGTACAATTTGTTTCTAATATCTGAAGAAGAGAATGAAAAAGTCACTGGTTTTTCAATAATATTTTTCAGACTTTTATTTTTTCTTCCATATGTATTGTGCTTGGAATACAAGTATTTAATTATTTAATTATTCTTCCAAAGACTCTAACAAACTATTCAGGAAAAAAAATAAAAATAAAAAACCAACAAAAACAAACCATTAGATTCTTCTCCCACTCCACCAGCGAAAACATAGACTAGAGGAAGATTCCTGAGTTTTCTTTATCAGGAATTTCTACATCGAGGTTACTTAACCATGACCTTGGCAAGGATCTGTTCAGATAATTTTTGGCTGACTTTCTCAAAACAAAGGATTTTTCTTCCCGAGATGAGTTCTTCCTCCTTCTACTTTCCAAATAACACATTTTCCCCCTCCAGGCTTTATAACGTACCTTTATAAGTCTTAGATCAGTTTGCGGAACTGCTTACACAGGACCTGATTCTCACCAACCAGGAGAAACTGACTGCTAAAAATATCTCATAGGGAGTTGAAATCCAAGATGAGTACAATAGCATTTATCTGCCCTCAAGAAATTCAAGTCACCAGATACACATGAATTGTATCCCAAGGAACTGGAAAAAAAAATCAATGCTTAGCCACTGTCAACGATCTTTGAAATATCACAGAGATGAGGTGATGTGCTATGGTGGGGAGGGGAGTATTTTTATTCAGGTATGAGTTGAACAAGGTGGCCTCTGAGCTTCCTCCAAACTCCAAGAGTCTGATTCTTTGGAGATAAGAATCTTGGGCAGAATGTGCTTATGAAACTACTCCATGCTTTGGACAGTCAAGGCCTAATAATGACCAGGGTCACATGACCACCACAAACAGCATCAAAATTAAAATATGAAGGAAAATGACCAGACTTCTTGAAGATGTGAAGATATCATAAACCAACTAGAACTTTATCAACCAATAAGAGTAAAAATGTAGCTAAATAATTGTTGTATACATATACCACCTTGAAAAAATAATTAAAAATAAATTAGAATCATAGGACATAGAGCTGGAAGGGACTTTAGGGTTCATATATTCTAACCCCTTAGAATAATGTGACAATTGAGGGCAAAGGAATGGGAGGGCCTTACTCAGGGTGACATGGGTAGTTTGTAACAGACCAGAGACAAGATCTAAGGCCTCTGACGACTCTGACTCCATTGCTATTTCTACTATATCATAAACTAGTACATTAAAAGTTACCATGACCTAGGAAATTGGCTTCCTTCTCTACCAGTCTATGTACTGTAAACTAAGAACTAATCATTCAAAGTTTCCTTGCTGGTCTGGAGGAGTTGCAGAGGAGACAAAATTTATAGTTCTGAAGGATGCCAAGACAAAAGCTCTGAGCAACTTAAGATAAACTAAGACCCACTCAGGCAAAAGTAGGAAGAGAAATGAGATCTATTTGAACTGGGAATTCATGATGTTGTCTGGGAAGAACACTGAATTACTTCATTAGTAGTAATACCAACTGGAAAAAAAAAAACAAAAACTATATTTGAACCATCTCTTCTGTCCCTGCGTTCACTCTTTTGTTTGTTATCATGGGTCCCACCCACCCTTAGCTATGAACCTATCCTTTCCTTGCTCTTCTTTTCCTCAATATAGCTTTGAAAAAAAAATAACCAAAACAACTTTGTCAAGATCTTTCACTTCAGAATTTTTTTTTCTCCCTTGCAATGAGCCTAAATCTACCTCAGGCCAACTCAAGGTCTAATTCCTCTTTCAGGTGCCTTTCATGTATTTGAAATAACTATCTCACCTCTACCAAGTCTTCACTTCCCTAGGAGATACATCCCTAATTTATCTAAAGGATCCTCCACTGGGATTCAGAACCAGTTCTATGCATACATGAGGTAATGCCCTATTTAGGGGGTGAGGAACCTGTGGCCTCAGGGCACATGCTACTGTCTAGTCCTTGGGTGTGGCCTTTTGACTGAGTCCAAGTTTTACAGAACAAATCCTTTTATTAAGGGGATTTGGATTTGGCCTCAGTCAGAGGGTTGCACTAGAGGAACTAGAGGGTCTTGGGTGGCCTCAAGGCCACAGGTTCCCCACCCCTGTCTGCCTATATGATATGGTTGGTAGGCTGTTCTGTGGGCCTTGCTAGTCCACAAATTCCTCTGCTGTCTTCCTCAAATCAAGGCCTGGCTCTTACTTGTTCTGATTTCATTATCCTTTGATTTTTTTTTCTTTTTTGTAATAGAAACATTATATCCAAGAGGTCCTTATTTAAATGTATAGTCAATCTAGCAAAAAAAGGAAAACTCTGAGCATCTCTAATAGCTCTCTCCCATTAGCACAAATTAGTTTACCAGATTAGCTAGGAAGTCACATCCCCTTGCCCTGAAGGGAAGAGTTCAAGGTCAACACATTTCAATGGTATAGTAGTTGTCATTTCACTGAAGGCTGGCCCTGTCCAGTTTCATCTTCTAGCTGGTGTGTGCTAACACAAGACAAGCCAAAAAATATACAGTGACCATGCTAAGGCTAACAGGGACTAATCGTGCAGTATATTAATAGCTAGCATTTAAGTAGTGCTTTAAGGTTTGCAAATCACTTTACAAATGGTCTCCTCATAACCCTAGTAGGTAAGGTGCTATTATTTATCTCAATTTTACAGATAAGGAAACTGAGGCAAACAAGTTAAGTGACTTACCTTGTATCACACAGCTACTAAGTGTCTGAGGCAGAATCTGAACTCAGACCTTCTTGACTCTAGGTCTAGCACTTTATAGGCTGAGGTACCCCAGCTGCCACTAGAAAGTTTCTTAGTATCCCTCAATTTCTTCATCTCTCCCATAGGACCTGAAAGGTCTGTGTCTATCTACAAAATAGCAAATGACTGAAAGAATTAATCAGATCCTGCTTGTGTACAAACTAGTCAGAAGAAGTTCATCAACTAGGCCATTAACGACACGGCAGTTCTCAAGCTTCACTGAATGCATACAGGATTCCCTTGCTACAGGACACTGAAGAGCTCTTCATAGCTAGAATTCTTCCAGGGCTGCAGTAACTGAGGCAGGCAACATGAACTCCTTTGGAAAAAGGCGCACCACCCCACCACGGGGCCCTCCTTTCAAATCATTTAGAACATCAGCTCTGTTTCTATCAGCAGTTTTCAGAAACGCAGTGCCAATGTTCCCATCTCCAAACTGAGGTTAATAATACATATTAAGGGCATTATAGGGTTGAATTAATGTTTGCAAAGTTATTTAAAGATGAAAAAATCTCTAATTAAATGAATAAGCCCTATAGTCTTTAGGTTCTGTGTTCTATTGTGCTGGGTATAATACCTAATATCAGGCTAGAGGCAAGTTAGAAAATTAACTGAATTCATTAGGAGACTGAATTCATTCATGAAAGTAAAGCAGAGAGGAAAAACTTTGTCTTTCTAGCAAAATCCCTTCCATAGAGCACAGTGCCAAAAGGATATGATGGGACAGGAAGTTCTCCCTCCATGCAGTACAAGGCAAAAAATTCTGACAGCTTCAGCATAAAATTTCTTAGGCTTAGTCCGGGTTGACCACATGACCTTGGACAAGTCACTTCATCTCTATGTCTCCATTTCTTCAAGTGGAAAATGAGGGGGTTGGACTTCAGGACATTTAAAGGCTCTCCCAGGTCTTACACTGTGATCCAATATTACTGCTAGGGCTGGACCTTTTCCTGCAATTGTAGACACTTTTTTGTTTCCTCAATATGTATGGGCAGGCCTCTCCTGTATTTATGTGAATTACATGCAGGGTTAGAAGAACAGAAATCCAGGGTCAGCAATGAAAGGCTACTTTGGTTTTAAAGAAAATCCCTGGGTCACATATCTTCACAAGGACCAGGGATTGGGAGCATCAATTTGCTGAGGAAAGGTATTGAAATGCTTCTGAATTTGAAAACCAAAGAGTAAGAGAATACAGTATACCTTATCACAAGTTGTACTACCCTTTCTGGTGTAATCCTTTAATCAGCCTGAGAACATTTATATATTTAATTCTAGGCTACATTTGAGGGTAGTCTAATACTTTAATTAGCTATTTACACATGGCAAAAATTATAGAAGTCATTAAGGATATTCAGATTAATTAAACGCATTAGGAGGTATTAAATGTGAAAGAACAGATTTTAATTAAATCTTTCGAGTATTTTTTCATAATCTCCTATGCTGAAAAATAAATGGTAGTAACAATTATATCTGAATGAGTTATGTGGGTAATAGGACAAGGCTACTGCTACAAAGGTGGGGGTGGGGGTAGTTAGACTCAGCAGGTTCAAATTGTTTTTGTTTTACTCCTGACTTATCAAAAATTTTTTGGAGCCAGATTAATCTTCATTACTATTTGAAATTGTTTCAACAGGATTTAAATGGGAAATACAAGCTCTGCTGAATGCATTAGTGCTGGACTCTCCTGCATTTAAAAAAAAAATTGTCAAATTCTAAACCACTCCATGAATCAGGATAGGCAGAGATGCTACTCCAAAAATCTGGCAAAACCCTTGCCTCACTCATGCAGCTCAAGCACTGAGAAGGGCAGGGCTGTTGAGATCTAGACCAGATCTAGACAGCCTAATGCAAAGAGCATCACAGATTGGTTAAGATCAAGCAGACCTGAGACATTATCTACCACAGAGCTCCCAGGAACCCTCCCACTGCCCGTGAGCTCGTTAGTTTTTTTAGGTCGTTTATTCATTGTTTCTACTTATTCATCATCAGAAAGTCTTTCCAAACATAGGATTAAAATCTGCTTCCTTTGAACTTCAAATCATTGCTCCTCATTGTGCCCTTTGGGACCAAGCTGAGAAAGGCTAATCCCTCCTTGTTCACCTAGCAATAATGCAAATACTACTGGAAAGCCATTAGGTTGTTCACTCCCATTTCCTCCACATGTCTTCTTTTCTCTAAGCTAAAAATCTCCAGGGTTTTTTTTCCCCATTTTGTTCTCAAAAGGCATAGTTTTCAGTCTAGTTACCATCTTTGTAGTTCTCCTGTGATGTTTCTGAAATGTGGCACTCACAACCAAACACAATACTCTATGTGTAATCTAAGTAGTGCAGAAGACAATGTGGTCATTACCTCCAGTGGGAAGGAAACTAGACTTCAAGTCAATGATTGCATTAGCTTTTTATCGAGCTTGGAGTCAACTAAAATCCCCAAGTCTTTTTCACATGACCTGTTGGTCAAGCTAGCTCTCCCCCATGTTATTCTTGGGAAACTGATGCTCTGAACTAGATGCAGGGCCTTAAGTTTCTCCCTGTTAAATTTCATTTTTTTTTCTTTTCTTTTCCTTTCCATCCCCCACCATCCTCATCAGCCAAGATCTTGATTCTGCTAGTCAAAAGAGTACTATATTTCCCCTAGAGGAGACAAACGCACACAGGACGTGGGAGATGATAAAGGGTCTGGAGCATATTTTTGAAGCTACCACCATCCTACCAGTCACCCGAACTCCCAAACTAGATGTCAGTCTTGACTCTCTCATTCCCCCCACCATGTCTAACTTGTGACCAAGTTCTGTAGATTTTACCTTTTTAACATCTCGTTTATAAACCCCCTTCTTTCCTCTGACACTGCCACCACCCTGGTGTGAGCCTCCATCACCTCATGCCTGGTGGGTTTCATTGCCTCAAGTCCATCTCAACTCAAATCTACCCCCCCATTCAGCTGCCAAAGTGATTTTCCTAAAGAAAAGGTCTATGTTACCCCGATATTTAATAAACTCCACTGGCTCCCTATCACTTTCAGAATTAAATACAAAATCCTCTTTTTGGCATTCAAGGCCCTTCAAAACCTGCCCTCCCACACATTTTTCTCGTCTTCTTATTTGTTACACTTTGTACCTCCCCCACGTACTCTTCTACCCAGGGACACCGGCCTTCCTGTTGTTTCTCTAATAAGATACTCCATCATCAGGCTCTGGTATGTTGACCAGCTCAAGACCTGCCTTAGATCCCTCTGGCCTCACACAAATATCCCCAGGTAAGCAGAGACTTGCAAACTAGCTCTTTTCTCCCAGGGATACCATTCATAAGACCCCAATGCCCTTGGACCAGAATCTCATAACACAAAAAGACAAAGTGTGTTTGTGGGGTGGGGGAAGATACAACCACACAACTCTTTAGGGCAGAGGGTAGAATTTCATGGAGAATGAACCCCAGTGTGAACTGTCCTAACCCCTGGGCTTTCACTTCAGCACAGCTTTCCAGTAACTTCACCTAGGTGGAAAGAGACCATCAGTGAAGGCTATCATGGGCTAGGTATTATGGGCAGCATCCCACTATAATTGCTGGGTAGTGAAACGGCAACTTCTCCCTGATGGGGACACCTAATCTGATGCTTCAGGACTGCCCTTAGGCACATGAGTGTCCTCTTGAACTACCTATACCCTCACCACTACCTGGGACAGCTACAGCTTGCTGTCATAACATATCAGCTATCCATCTCAGCTTTGTGTCATGCACAAATTTGATAAATATTCATCATGTGTCTTCATCCAATTAGTTGATAAAAATATTGAAACAGACAATATCCTTCCAGGTCCATGCTGTTCTTATAATGCATCCTTGTTTACGTGCTCTACCTTCCCCCATTTGCATCTGAGCTCATCATAGTTTTCTGTGCACCCTCCCTTGATCTTTTGTTAGTTTAGATTTGTTCCTGTCCTTCGTTTGGCTCACTGGTGATTCTACTGTCACAGTTTTGGTTCTGAGCACCTTCTAGTTCGCCCACCTGGGACTTAGTCATTTAGAATTTGCAATAATGGAATACCTGTCTTTTCTCTGAAATTTTTGAAGTCTGCTTTCCTAAAAAAGGTTAAGATATCAAATTTCAGTGTTCCTTCCCATGGCTACTGTGAGCTCTATGATGACATGGCCACTTTTTCCCAAAGTTCCTGGTAATTCTACATCCCTAACCACTTTTTCCTTGTTCATCAGTCAGGTCCACAGGAGTAGTTCCTTAACTGTCCTTGCCATAATTTCTATTTCGAAGCTCTTTGCAGGCAATAGTGACATTTTTTTTCATATCTATATTCCCATCATCCAATATTGGACCTAGAATATAGTAGGTGCTTAATACAAATTTATCAAATTGGATTTTTCCTTCTACCTTCAGAGAGATGCCAAAGCAAGAATTTCACAGAATCATGGGATCTGAGAGTTGGAAAGGCCTCCGGTGCCCATCTACTCCAACTTCTGCACAAAAGGAATCCCTAGAGTAATACACCCAGCAAGCGATAGTACAGTCCAGGGGTGGGGAACCTGTGGCCTCAAGGCCACATGTGGTCTTCTAAGTTCTTAGTTGTGGCCTTCTGACTGAGTCCAAGTTTTATAGAACAAATCCTTTTATTTTTAAGGGGATTTGTTCTGTGATGTTTGGATTCAGTCAAATGGCCACACTTGAGGACTGAGATGGCCACATGTGGCCTTGAGGCCACAGGTTCCCCATCCCTGGTCCAGCCTCTGCTTGAAGACCTCCAAGGAGGGGAAATCGATGATCACAACTCAAGGATGCCATTTTACTTATGGACATCTCTTTTTGTTTGGAAAGGTTGTTGGGTTTACATAAACCCAAATTCTCTGAAACTCCCACCCAAAACTCTTGGTTCTTCCTTGCGGGGCCTAACAGAACAAGTCCAATCCCTTTTCCATATGACAGCCCTTCATACCAGCAGATAGCTATCACATCCTTCCTGAGTCTTCTCTTCTCCAGGCTAAACATAGCCAATCAATATGACTTTCAAGTACTTCTCTCATAAGACATGAACATAAGAGCTTTCATCATCCTGGCTGTCCTCCCCTGGACATTTTTTATCTTATTAGTATCCCTTTATGAATTTGATGCCCAGAATCAAACATAATATTCCAGATAAGGTCACAGTGGGATGATGAGCTCCCTATTCCTGGAAACTATATCTCTTTTAATGCAGTCTGAGAGAGCATTACTTTTTTGGGGGGAGGTGGTTAGCCACATCATACTATTGACTCACATTGAGCTTGGGGTTCATTAAAGTTCTCAGATTTTTTGCTCAGAATAACTACTACCTAACCCTATAACCCCCATCTTATACTTGTGATACTGATTCTTTGTAACCAAGAATTGATGTTTATCCCTGTAGAATTTCATCCTATTAGATTGAGACTGACATTGTAGCCTGTCAAGATACTGCATTGTGTTCACTCTGCATCATCTGCAAATTCAGTAAGCATATTATTTATGGCTTTATTGAAAACACTGATGAAAAAATATTGAACAGCATATGACTGAGCCCAGATCCCTAGGGCCCTCCACTGGAGACCTGTTGCCACAATCACATCTTTGAGTCTTGTCATCCAACCTGTTCTGACTCTCTCTAACTGCATTATTATTGTCTAATGTATACCACTCCATCTTCTCAAGAACATTATGAGTTACTTTATCCTAAATTCTATCTACGACGTGCTTTTTATCTGCCAGTGATTTAGTAATCTTGTCAAAAAAGGAAGCCACGTCCAGGCCTGTTGTTTTGACTCCATAGCACCAACTTGAAAGCACTCATCTTGACCCCTGTGTTATTATTGCTGTTGTTCAGTCATTTCAGGCGTGTCTGACTCTTCATGACCCCATTGGGGGTTTTCTTGGCAAAGATACTGGAGTGGTTTTGTCATTTCCTTCTCTAGTTCATTTTACAGATGAGGAAACTGAGGCAAGCAGAGTTAAATGGTTTGCTCAGGGCCACACAGCTAGGAAGTGTCTGAGGCTGGATTTTGACTCAGACCTAGTGCTTTATCCACTGCAGCGCCACTGAGCTGCCCTTTATCCCAGTGTACCTGCAGTGTATATGGCACTAAGTTCAAAATGAACAGGGTTGACTCTTGCTTAGCTGGGTGGCCATGGGCAAGCCACGTAACATCTCTGAGGCTCAGTCTGCTGATTTTCCCAGTGGGGATGATAATATCTGTGTTGACAACTTTTCAAGTCCTATATTCAGGTAATCTATTCTTGTGACGGTGAACTTTTCCACCAAGACACCAACAGAAATTCTAGTTAAACAAGGAACCTAGAAATATTCTCTAGACCCTACATTCAAAGTGAATTGGAATTTTTTCACTTGCTAATAGGAGTTCTATCTGCTCCTTTCAAAGACCAGAGAAAGGATAGTGACAGGTCCTCGTAGGCATTGGCAGATTTATCAAAACCAAAAGGAATAGCTTCTTCTATTTGTGGGGGGAGAAGAACAGTGGCTACAGAGTCTAAGGTTCTTCTGCTATAGAAAAATATTCTCAGCCTGACTTTAGCCAAGCTCTCCCTCCCTAATGAATTTCTCCATGTGAAAACATATCCCCAATACTTCCTTTATGTCATTTTCCTTTACAACCTTTGAAAGTTGTTTATTTATAGCAGTTGAATGACATTTTAGATACTGTTTTTATTAAATATATCCAAGAGAATCACAGTAGCTAGCCTTTTGAAGAATACACATACACACACACACACACACATAGACACTCACACGCATAGGCATATACATACACACCCTCTTCCTTTCACTCTGGAAGAACCACATGGCTGGATGAAAGCATGGCTGTGTCTGCCAGACTAGAGAATGTTAAAAATTGTGCAGTCAAATGCTTGACCAGTTGCATGGATTCTCAGCGAGTGGCAGGCAGTCTCTGCTTGAACACCTGGGCAACTTAGGGAGTAAAACTTAATTACAAGTAATGAAATGGGGAAAAAATGCTTCCCCAACACCTTAATGGAAACATGGCAAGACACTTTTACCTGGGCCCATAACTACTGCTACAAATACACAGCCTTTACTTCACTTTTCCAATACTTTCATTTCGTTCTATCTTGGGTGATTTGTGCATAAGTCACATCTACCTATAGTAGATTGTAAATCCCCTGAGAATAGGGAGCCTGTCTTAAATAATCTTTACACCTTCCCCAATACCTAGAACAATATTCTGTACTCAGAAAGTACTTAATTAATATTTATTGAATTAAAATGAATTAAATAACTATATCTTCTATAGTCACAGCCCTATATAGTTTAATTTTAAAATAGAAATAAATAGTATAGCCCAGGGTGGGGAACCTGAAACCTTAAGGACACGTGTGGCCCCCCAGGTCCTCAAGTGCAGCCCTTTGACTGAATCCAAACTTCACAGAACAAATGAGAGGACCTAAAGGACCACATGTAGCCTTGAGGCCTCAGGTTCCCCACCCCTAGTATAGCCAGTGTTCACTGAATAAAAAGAATCCAAGTAGCTGGGCTAGCAGTTTTTTGAATTGAAGGCCTCTTCTTTCCCTTTTCTCCTCCTCCCCACAGCCATCTGGTCTATTGCTGGGTAAGCAACAATAGGGTATGAGTGCCACAAACCAAGACTGCACTTGGAAGAAATGTCTGACTGTATCTCTCGGACTGCGTTCAGAACTAAATAGAAATGTCTGGGGCTGGGCCATCTCCACAAATAAATAATTGTGAAATAATTGTCACATTAAACCAATGCCATTAACCAAAGAGAAGTAATGCCTTGCCACTCATTCAGTCTCAAATCCTACACATGTGACAGTCACAGAGCTGACATTGCAGGCTCTGCCCTACCCAGGTTGCCCTTGCACTATAAAGCAATCACTAGTCTTTCTGAATACAACTGACATAAAGGCAAAAAGATTGGCCTGTATAGGCAATCACTTGTGACTCTACATCTGCCTCTACCACCTAGGGAATCAAAACAAAGAATGGGTCATGTAGCCAAGCATCAACATCAAAAACAACAAAACTCAACTGAAATATGACTAGAGGGGGAAGAGGGAACCTACTCTTGTGAATGGGCTTATCAAATGTCTCCATATACATACTTAACATAGCTAATAATGCCCTTTCCCTGAGCTCTAGGGTCACAGAATTTCCTAGTTGGGAGGGGGCAAGCCCCTCTCCAGTGGGTGGGCCCACAGTATAAAAAGCATAGCAGCCTGTATAAAGCATAGGCATTTAATAAATGTTAGATGAATCCACTTGAGCATCCCAGAGACTGATCTAAGCCAAGATGAACCTACCTTCTTTCTCTGAGGTTTTTTTTTAATGCATATTAACTAGAGAGGTAAACCATGCCCTCAAAAATGAATGTGAATTATTATTCCTAATCTTACAAGTTTTTACAAATGATTTTATAGTAATGCAATAAAATAATGTATTTTTCTCTGAAACATTTAAGGCACTTTGACATTACAGATTTAAAAGATACTGGAATAATTTTGGCAACTATGCAAGTGTAATAAATCACACTTATTGTGAAAATATGAAAAAGGACTTAAAATACTCTCAGAAGTATGCAGAGAAACAGATCATTATAAGCTATATGGGGGCTCTACAGAAAGTCTATTATTGTCATGTACCTAGAGGGTTCTTCCCTCTATATCAGGAAAGGCTCTTATTAGGATAGAGATATACAACTTTAGTCAACAGACTTTTAAGAATATATATGAAGGGGGGCAGCTAGATATATATATATATATATATATATATATATATATATATATGAAGGAGCTGGAATTAGTTCAGAGAAAAAGAATAAAAAAATTAAAACACATCCTTTTGGGAAAGGAAAAAGGGTTGGGGTTGCTTAGAAAGAATAAACAAAAAAAAATCATAGATGTGTAGCTAGAAGAGACTTTAGCCACAGAGTCTCATCTCCTCAGAGGAGAAAACTGAGGCAGAGCACAGGGATGTGAAGTAATTGCCAAAGATCACAAGCGTAGTGTGTTCCACACTGTGTCTAAGGTTCAAGGGGAGCAAGCCTCAAGAAAGCAAGGTTTATATGAAGAGGGTATTGGGCAGCTCTCCACATCCAGAGAGTATCAAGCAAAAGGAAATAGGTTTGAATGGGCACAGGAGAGCCATCAGGTGAGTGTTAGTAGGACAGTTGGCTCTTTTCTTTTTTTTTTTCTTTTTTTTGGGAGGGTTAGGCAATTGAGGTTAAGTGACTTGCCCAGAGTCATACAGCTAGTGAGTGTTATGTGTCTGAGGCTGGATTTGAACTCAAGTCCTCCTGACTCCAGGGCTGGTGCTCTATCCCCTGTGCCACCTAGCTGCCCCTGGCTCTTTTCTCAAAGAGTCAGTTGCTTCTTCCTCAATCGCTGTGGGATGAATTTTCCTTTAATTAATTTTGGTAATCCTGGACATAAGAAAGAATTTGATGATCGGGGGCCCAAAGCACTATCTAAAGTTCCAGATGGAGACTGTGGAAGTTCTACCCCTTCATATCTTCCAGAAGAAACAGGTGCCTAAAAATGAAGGGACTGTGTTGACATCAGTAAGAGCCACATCTGGAAACTGATAATTATTTTAGTCATCAGACTTTTCAAGACATAACAATGGCCCTTGGGCACCTGTGGCAACAAATAAAACCTGCCTTGATCACTTGGTATGTGGGGGATAATATTAGGGGTGGGTTTTTTGGTTCTTTGATATTGTGATATTATAAAATTATTATCAAGAAACTATTTTCAAGAAACCCATGCCACACACAAACCCTATAGCACGGTGCCAGCATAGAAGCCAATCCCTGACACTCAAAGAAGGGTGTAAATCAAACAGAAGGGCCAAGAGAAAGTATGTATCACTTATAGGGTAGAATTGCTATTTTCATCTTACCAAATGAACTACAAATAGGAATTGTGATGAACAGTTACCAGAGGGTGTACAGTTTGAATGGAAAGAGATGTTTGTTCAGTTGAGGAGGGGAACTGGTGCTGATGGAAACACAATGGAGGGAGAGGTTATGACATGAACCAGAATATGTCACTTTGGAAGGCTTATGGAAGGTCACATGACCTTCTTGAGAAGAGGGAACAGATGCCAATTTAGAACCATAAGATAAAGGAGTCAACTTCATACCATGAGAGTGCCAGTGGGTCAGGACTAAGGGCGTAAGGAAGCCCAGGAAGCTGAGATGTGGGGATGAGGAGCAAAAAGCTAAGAGGCCATCAGTTTCTCTTCCCCTCAGGGGAAACTGCTTACAGAGGCAGACAAAAGCAAGGAGAGTCTTCTGAACTTGTGACTGTGAAGTGGGAAGAGGGCTACAAAGGAAGCATAGGAGAAGACGAATGCATGTAAGGAAAGCCCTCCCTCACAGAAGCTTCTCCAATAAGAGGCATAACCTGGCTCCTGTTTTTCTCCACACCTAGATCAATGGAGAAGTCTTGTATTCACGGCTGCCCCACAAACTGCCTGAGGCAGAAGACAGTAAGGTTAGCACGATGCAGAATCCATTTCAAGGCTAGACATAGCAGGAATTTTATTTGCTTGATTTTTTTTTCCAATGGGGAAGAGCAGTCAGAGGAAAAGAAATTTTTTTTTCTTGAAAAAATAAAATTCTTAAAAAATTTAAATAAAAAAATAAAAATAAAATAAAAATAAATTTAAAATATTTAAATTCAGTTGGAATATCTCCAGGCAATTTCACAGACCTCTCTGTAAGGCCCTTGTTAGGCAGGGAGTTCACATTCATTTGGGAGTCATAACTGGCACATTGAGAAGTAAAGACAAGACCATTTGAGGAGGTAAAGCATACTATCAAGCAGAGAGGCTAGGGAAAGCTTCAGGTCAGAGTCAGCCCTTGAGGTGAGTCTTGAAGGAATATAAAAAAATCTAAGAGATGGAGATGAGAAGAGAAGACATTCCAGACTGGTAGTTGCAGGGCAGGGGCTGGGGTGGGGGGTAGCTTACATGTAGATCTGGAGGCAGGAGATAGAATGCTAGGAAGAACAGATTATGGGCTAGTTTTGATAAAACTGAGAGTACATAAAGGTGAAATGAGGCTACCAAGAGAGGCTGGAAGCCAAAAGTGAAGAGCTTTAAATATGAAGCTGAGGAGTTTAGATTTTATCCTAGAAGCAATACGGAGTCACTGAAGAATTTTGAGCATGGGAGTCACATGGCCAGACCTACTAGGTATTTTCAGAAGATTATTTTTTGCCTCTAGATTGGAGAAGGGAGGGGCTAGAAGAAGGGAGAACAATTGAGAGGCCATTACTGCCAGGGCAACCAAATCAATAGATCAAGGAAATGCTATACATGTAGTTTACCTAGATTTTAGCAAAGCATTTTGATAAAGTGTTTCATGTTTATGTTTGTGGAAAAGATGGGGAGATGTAGGTCAGATGCTGGTATGCTGAGATGTACGGCCAGTACACCAGAGAGGAATCATTACTGGTCAGGAGTCAAGTTTAAAGGAGATGTCCATTGGAAAACCCCAGGAATTTGCACTTGGCTCAGGGCTGACTTGAAGAAGAGCAAAGGTGGCATCTGTATCCAATTTGCAGACAACACTAAGCTGGGAAGTATAGACAACATATCGCATCACAGAGTCAGGACGTTAACAAAAATCTGAACGAGCTAGAACATTGGATTAAATTGAATAATGAAATTTAATAGGGATAATATACTTGGTTTCCAAAAATCAACCTAATCAATATGAGATAGATATGCTAAGCAGAAATTTATCTGAAAAAGATCTAGAAAGTATAGCAACAATCAACACTTACATAATGCTATAACGTTTACACAGCACTTATTTACAAACATTATCTCACTTTGTCCTTATAAGAACACTGGGATATAAGGGCAATTATTATCCCCATTTTAAAGATGAGAAAATTGAGGCAGAAAGGTTAAGTGACTTGCCCAGGGTCATATTGTTACTAAGTATCTGAGACTGGATTTGGACTTAGGTCTTCCTGACTCAAGGCCCAGAATTCTAGTCACTCTAGTTAGCCTATTAGTGGGATGCAAACTTAACATTAGTCAACAGTGTGACAGGTCAGCTAATGCAATCTTAGCTTGCACCAGGGAGATGACAGTCATATTGTATTCTTCCCTGGTCAGGTCACATCTAAAGTAAGTATTATGTTCAGTTCTGGGAACCATATTTCCAGAAGCTGGAAAACTTCCAGAGAAGGGCAACTAGAATGATTAAGGGCCTTGAGTTCAAGTGGGTGAGAACTAACTGAAAGAACTAGAGATATTTAGCTTAGAGAAGTCTCAGCATGGAGGCAGGGCAAATAACAGTCAATTATGTGAAGAAGTATCGTGTAGAGTAGGGGTTAGATTTCTGCTTGGCCTCAGAAGACAGCATTCAGAGCAATGGGGAGAAGCAGGTTTCAATTTGATGTAACGGAAAACAATCCATAAGTGAAATGGGCTGATATGAAAAACAACAGGTTGCTTCTCACTGGACATCTTCAAGCAGAGTCTAGTTGACCACTTGTTGGGCATATCTTAGATGGGACTCTTGTCCAAATGTGGCTGTCCAAACTCAAGGGCCTCTAAAGTTCTTTCCATTCCAGAGATTCTATGATTCTGTATTGAAAAGGGTAGTCTGTTCTCTGCAGGGAGCAGGGATCAAGATTAAAAACAAACAAATATCCTGTGTCCTGTCGTGTAAGTTAGCTTATGTTTGGAAAACCCTGGAAAGATAGGCGAGGTCTTAGCAGCTTGAAGCCAATCAGGCCACCATGGAGCCAGGTGTTAACCCTGGTCTGGAGTGCCATAGGATCCCAAAACGAGTTGCTGTAGATGGAGATTTTTCTGACTTTCTATAAGGACAGATGATTTTACTTTGCTGGGATGAAAAGAGCCAGTATTCCTCAGTGGTGGAAACTTTTTTTTTTCTTTTGGCTTTCCTTTCCTCTTGGGTAGTATTTCTAACAGTTCAGCCTCGCATTGGACTAAGAGTGAAACAACTCTCTGACCTTTGTTGGACATCTGACCTACACAGATCTCTCCAATGATCTGTATGTGGAATAAAATAATATGCATGCACGCACGCATACACGCAGGTTTCTGTTCTACTCAGAGTGAAGCTCAGCTTAGCTCTCGGATGAGAGTCATTTTTCTTGAATACACATTAATATGCCAGCAGCTAAAATGTCGAGGTGCCAAATGAGCTCTAGTTCAAAAGGGCAGCCCAGAAAATGAAATTTCTCTTCTCCCTCTCTCCCCTCCATATTGCCCTCTTCCTTGCTCCCTCCTCTCTTCCCTCAAAAAAAAAAGAAAAAGAAAAGAAATGCTTTTCTTGAAAACCATTCCAAATTGAGATAACATCATCTGATATTTATAGGCAATGACTTTGGTCATCCTATATACTTTAATCTACCTGAAAAATGTGCCCATGGAAAGTGATCACCACCCCCATAAACTCAGTAGCCACTGTTTTTTACTCTCTCTTAGGATTCTCAACCAAGGTAATTGATGTTGGGCACAGCCTGTCTTGAAAGCATCGATCCCAATCCAGGCACTATAATGCATCACTACATGCCAGCCTGGAATTTTGTAGAAGGTGAAATTGACCTTCTTTCGGTGTGCCAAAAAAAAAAAAAGAGGAGGGGGTGGCTGATGCAATAGCTTATGACTGAGTGAAAGACAGAGCTGCTCAAATGAGACATAACTGGAGCAAAGGAAAGAAATATTTGAATCAAAACTCTTTCCCCACCCTGAACCTGATGTGTTAAAGAGAAAATGACAAAATGCCTTCCTATAAACTATTAAAAGGCCAATCATAGGTGTTGCAAGTCACCTGTTCCTCAGTGCAGGCATGCTCAGCTTTAAGAAAAGGACATTTGCAAAACCCAAATTGGGAGGTGATTATTTAAAGATTCACTCATGGACAAGTTCCTCCAAAAAAGGGAGCTCAAAGCCCTAGGAATACACAGACAACAGTGTGACTGATAATACAAAGAGGCATGCATCATCATTGAGATTAGACACAATATCTAAGCTTGGTTTGACAGAAGTGACTGTTGTTTGGACATAGATGTTGGCATGTTGTCTCTCCCTTTGGGAACATTTTTTTATCTTTCTTTGTACCTCCAGCATTTAGCACATAGTAGTTGCTTAATAAATGTTTTTTGGCTGACTCCAGGTGCAAAACAGAGCACATACTGTCAATTCAAGTTGCTGAATCAATTAGCTGTGCTTGTTTTAATTTGTTATATATAAGAGAGTGGAGGGAGGAGCACAGAGGGTGTTACTGAGAAGGGACAGTGGCATGTAAAAACACAAAGCATTAAAAATACTGAGATCCCCACAAGAGTCAAAAGAAATGAAAAAGAAATGATGAATAAAAATGCAAATTTGTACCCAAAGTTTCAGATCACAGTGATGTGGCAAAATAAGGCCCGCTTAACATGACTTCAACAGATGCCACTGCCTTAGGATAATGTGAGCTGCTCACTGTAAGTTCCTAGGATCCTGATCTCTTGGTATTGGACAGGAAGAAGTAAAGCCCTCTCTGGAAGAGTTTGAGGGAATTAGTATAAAATGCAAACCAGGAGAGAGGAGGCCGACTAACCCAGCGAATCAGAAATGCAGGGCTGAGCCACTGTTGACAGACAGAAGACTGATAACAGTTGGATGCTGCTGTCCCTCTTTCCTTGATCTAATTTCTTCCTTTGTCACCACAGTAACAATCATCTTTCTCAGCCAGCACTCTCATCCTGTCACTCCCCCCATTTCTTATCTTATCAGATCGAAACTCTTCAGGCCAGAAGATTTCAAGGTAACACCTCTCACGTTTCATGTCACCACTTCTTATTGGGGTCTTGGGCAAAAATCAGTGGGTCGGGGAAGTGGAGGTGAGGGGGAATCTAGCTGGGCCTCGATTGCTCCCAAATATTCCAGTATGCTTACACCCCTGATTCTTCTTATGACTTTGTTTCATAGGACTCTTCTCCCTCTACCATATGCCTTCATTATGTATTCTTCCAATCTTTCTCCAATACAGAAAGGTCCCCCTCCCTTTTTTAAAAAAAGCTATCCATCAGAATCTATAACCTTAATACCACCTTACAGGATACTGCCATGGAGAGGTTGCTCAAAGTTTTTATATCAATGAACATAAGTTCTAAAGGTGTTTGTGTGCATACATGACCAAGCAGACATTTGGTAGCCAGGTACACAGGCAAAACCCCAAAGCCTGATAGGTAAACATGGGTCATGGGCATCCATGTTAACAAATGAAAGAAGTATTATAAGCCATATATTTCTACTGACAGCATAAGCTCCGCTGGACAGAAACTGACTCCTCCACCAAGCTGTAAGGTAGCTTGCTTGTCTCTACACCCATCCTACCTTCTCTTTTGGGTCCTTTTTCTTCTCTTATGGTAACCTCCCTTCTAAATCACCTGACTCCCTCATCTGGCTGACAAACTGGAGCTCCTTCTCCACAACACCATGCTCCCCTATCTACTTTTTCTACCATATCAAAACCTGCTCTCAGCTGTCAGCTGGAAAATTATTAATGAATCTGTTCATACCAAGTCTTTAATGCTAATAATAGCTCAAATCTCTATCTGAGGAATATCTATATTTTAACTTGGACTAATGCCCTTATACGGGAGAAATAAAAGTACTAATAGTGGAATTTCAAGCTTTAGGGGCAGGCTTCTGAGGGTGAAAATTTGGGGCTCAAAGGTTTTCCTGGTGCCCCTCAAATCACACCAATAGGTGCTGTTCTACTCCATTTGCACAGCTCTGGTATTTCTGAGAAGCCAGTAAGATTTCTGACCTTGGAGGCACATTGGAAAAGGCCAAAGATCATCCTTAAGAGAACTATATACATTTTTCTCTCCTTAGCACCACTTTCCTTTGTGGATTTGACTGTACCCTCCAGCCTCCATGGGTTTTCACCTATTTTATAAATCCATAAATTGATGTACCAAAATCATAAGACTCAGAGCTATAACACTGTAAGTCTTCTACTTCAATCTCTTCACTTTCCACATGAGGCAGCTGAGAGCCAGGAGTGACTGGCAGAGGTAGCATTTGAACCCAAGCCTTCTAACTCCAAATCGTCCCAAGCATTACACTCCCACGGGAGATCACAAAAGTAGCAAATGTGATCACAGCCATGATCCATCTAGCCCAACAGGCTGTCCTCGACTGTGACAAAGAGAAATCTTTTATGGGAGGGTATGTTTCCTTTATATTCATCTCAAAAAGTTAGGAATAATTCCATGAAGAGCCCCAACTTTTCCTTAATAATCGCTTAGTGATCTGGTGCATATATGACACTTGCTTCTGAAGTACCTCTATAGATTTTTTATTCCGAAATGCAGATTTGAGTTTCATGGGCTTATTATCCAATATTTAAAGTCCTATTTCATGATTCCAGGAGACTCCTGAGTTCAAGTAAATAAGGATCTGGTAAATAAGACACTGCAAGCCATTCATAATTAAAAGACATATGTTATATGCATCTCCCTTAACCCCCTTTCCCCCATCCTCCAATTAGCTTTTATATTTCTAGACTTAAAAGCCAATGTATTTTATTTTATCCTCATATGGAAGCTTAGCTGACCATCTCTGGACCTTCTCCAGGTCTAGCCAACATACAGCAGCACAGGTATGGAAATAGTCATTGGGCTACTCTCTGGAGGAAACTATCTGTGATGACTCCCAGACCCCTATTTTTAAAGTTATCACTTATAGAGTGATAGTTAGTGCTAGATGGACTAGTAGGGAGTGACTAGTAGACAGTGGGGTCATGCCAAGGGCACTCAATTTGGAGGTTACTGGGAGCATTTGCAGTCTTTTAACAGTAGGAAGAACAACAGAATTCAGCACCTCAGTGACAAGAATTAGTTAGAAGAGGAAGCCCTCCCCTACTCAGCTTCCACACTCCTTCCCAGAAGCATCCTTGTGGCCAGTTCCCTGACAGTTCTGCCCCTACAAGTGGTGATATCCCATCTCCCTCCTGTCACCCCAACACGAGGCAGAATTCATGCTACTTTTTATAAGCATCGTTTAGGGTACTTTCCCAAGCTGCAAGAAATCATAGTTATGGCTCCGTCTACTCTGAATCAAGCTGATAATTCAAAGCTGTCCAGCTGCTTCTCACTTTCCCTTTCCTTCTCTCTCTCTCCCGCCCTCCCTCCTCCCTCCCTCATATATATCTCATACATACATATATTATACATATATATATATATGACATAGGTATAGGGGTGTGTGTGTGTGTACACATACACACATACACATACCCTCCTATACCTATACCTATACCTACATATGCACCTATTTAAAGATCAGGACCTGGTGAGGGAAGGCCAGAAACTATAGCCTTTTCTGTGGCACAGCAAAGAGTGTTTTTTTTACATTTTAAAATAATTTTTTGTTGTGTTTTAAAACACAGTAAACCTACCTTGAGGGCTACATTAAAAACAGGTAGCAAGGCATATTTGGTACTCAAACCACTGTTTTTGAGGCTCATTTTTTATTCCTTTCCCCAGAAAGTATGTGAACCGCATGTGGCCCAAAGGAAAGGGGAGAAATGAGTAGACAAGCATACTTAAGAGCTCTGTGCTACCCCTCAACCAGCCAGCCTTAGTCGTGCTAAATAGATATTTTTCCCCAGCTGATCAGGAGATGCTTTGAAATTTAGAAACTGAGCATCACACACGTGGAGCAGCAGCACTAGAAGAGACACTGTGGGTCATCTAGGCAATGCTTTCATGTTACAGATGAGAAAAACCGAGATCCGGAGACGGTGGGTGATTTGCCTGAAGTCAAATGCTCAGAAGTGTCAGAGTGGTACACTGAAATTGGAGTCAAGGTCTTCTGAGTGCCACTTAGTTAATGTCAATATTAAGATCAATAAACATTTATTAAGCACCTACTATGCCCCTGGTGTTTTGCTAAGCACTTGGACATACAACAACAGGCAAAACATAGTCTCTGCCCTCAAGGAGTTCCTAATGCAATAGATAAATAGTTCAGGGCTCTTTCCAAAATACTACCTCATATTGTACAAATGAATTCCAAGACAAAAAGAAAAAAAAAAGTTTTGTGAGAAATAATGATGACTGACATTTATGTAGCAATTGAAGGTTTGCAAAGCACTTTAGTTACTGCTTTGCTTTGATCTTTAGGAGAATCCTGTGAGTTGGGCATTGGTACTTCTGTCTGGGGACCAGATGCCCCTCCTAGAATAAGTTCATCACTTTGAATCTCATCACCATATTGCTACCTCAAGCCTTGGAAACCACCTTCCTCAAGTCTCCTCTCCCCTCTGATTGGAGGACTTGGAGGGTGAAGCAACACACTCTTCCCAAAGCCTTCCTTTGCGGGGGGGGGGGGGGGGGGGGGGCGGTGTGCAGAAACTGGATCTCCAGCTCACTCCTGCCTGGTTTCAATTCTGACTCAAAGGCAGGATGAGAACTTGACTCCCTCTTGACTCCCTCAGTACAGAATGATCCTGACCCCTACTGAGGATTGATTCCTGGGCTGGAAGAATCATTATGTGCACTGTGGACCTGATCACCTTGGTAGTTCCCATTTATCAACATGACTTTGCATGCAAATGTTTGGCAACCCCTAGCACACTGCTCAGTTTGAGAAGGTCTAGGAGTCTGTCCTTTTGAAAGGAGGAGAAGCTGAGGACTGCTATTTCTCATTTTCCTTGGTATTTGGTAACTCCTTCAGAAGACTGTCATGTGGCTTTTGTTTTTGGTTTTCTATTGGTGCTACCTTTCTGTTTTTGTTTATTCTTTTACCTGCACCAAGCTCAGCCTATTCCAGGCTTCCCACATCCCTAAGGACAGGGCTGTCCAGCAACAACCCAAAGGTTGGTTAGTTCAATGGTCAAAGAAAGAAGACTTTTAGGGCTCTGTCAGTAAGGGGTGGGAGGTGGTAGGAGTAACAGCTAACCACACAGGCTAGGCCAGTCTCCCAACTCCTCCCACCCATTCCCCAAAAAAGTCTAATAAATTATTCTTGAGACTTAATTGGTCCCAAGAACTAAGGACTAAAGCTGAGCACAGGTTTCAGGTTGTGTAAGTAAAAAAGAATGAGGAGGGGCAGCTAGGTGGCACAGTGGATAGAGCATCAGCCTTGGAGTCAGGAGGACCTGAATTCAAATCTGACCTCAGACATTTGACACTTACTAGCTGTGTGACTCTGGGTAAGTCACTTAGCCTCACTGCCTAGCAAAATAAAATAAAATAAAAAGAAATAAAAAAGAATGAGGAGCTGGATATTCCTTAGACTCTACACACTCAGCTGACCACAAAGGCCACTAGGGCAAATGCAGAGGCAGAGGAGATATGTCTAACTCAATCAATGCTGTATCTTCACTGAATATCCTTCCCATGGTATTGCTAACAACCTTTTTTTGCTAAATGTTACATGATCTAGAGTTTCTCATTTCATACCAATCCCATGCCTGAATCACTAGACTGACCTGAGTCAGGTCAGACCCAGAACATCCTATGTGATTTTTCTCAAAGTTCCCCAACCAACTGTACATGGGGAGGGGAGAGGGAAGTGTTAGATATTCTGGCATTGTGTGCATACCAATGGAGCATGGGAGATGTTTACCAAATATCTCTTGTTCCTGATTAGATCATCTCCTTTTACATTCATGCATTTATCTGCTATCTTTTGCACTGCTTCCCTTGTATGGGTCTTCACTGGTAATATGTTACAGCCTATAACACCATGCATCTTATAACCACCATGAATCTCTATAGTGACTTTGGGGTAACTGATACTTTTAATTCTTCAGAGATCATGCTGTTCTATGCTTCCCAGACATTTAGTATCACAAGAAGAATACTGGTGTTAAAATGATGGGCCTTTTTTCAGGGAGAAACTTGAAATCATTAAAAGCACCGTGTAATTTTCCAAATGCAAAGCAACCTCATCTTCAGTCCTGGCCCATTTCATTGTCTACATGCAGTGTCTGTCCAAGATACATGTATTTGTGGACCAGCTCTATAACCTGTCCATCCAACTGCATATCATAATCTGTGCAGCAGGCACTCCATATTCACTTGTCTTTTCCTATGTGAATGCTTAAGGTAAACCCTTTTGAGGTACTCATGGATCTCATTTAAAAGGCTTTTCAATGCATGATGTCATTCACAAACAGGAGCAGCTGGAGGACCTCACCATCTGTAGAGAATCCCTCTTCCATTTGTACTCTACATTGGCCATCCTCCATGCTAGCAGATGTCACCCTGCATTATGCCTCAATTGATATTCATAATCACAGGGTTGTCAAACACAGATATCTCTGTTGTTGCATCTTGATTTTGATATGTACACAGGACAAAGCTGTTTTGGAGGAGAGCCATTAAGGTGGCCTTCTACTCTTCCAAATCAAATGATTTTTTACAGTCAACAAGAGACAATCACAGTAGGATCCTGCGTCCCCTGCACTTTCCAATAAATTGTGGGACTCAAAATATGCGGTCTACTATAGAATATCATTTGTGAAAGACTGCCTATTTCCTTCTTATACTTTCATCAAGGCTGTCCTAAATAATACATGTTGTAAGCTATTCTCTATTTTGTACAGAAGAGAAGCATATGGATGCACAGTTATTGATGCTTTCCCAGTAGCCACTTATTTTTTGGTGGTACTAAGACATATTAGATTTCAAAGCATTTTCTTTCCTCAACAATAAAATGAAGGGGTTGATAGACAATCTCTAAGTCCTCTTGAGCTCCAAATCCTCCATTTCTTATGAACTTTTTATTGGGTGCTAATATATACAAAGACATAAGGATGATCAAGGCAGGTCTTGTGTGCTCATGGAGCTTATCAGATAGTAAAGGAGAGTAGCATATATACAAATGGTTACAATGCAAGGAAGCATGTGATAAATGCCACATGAATAGTACAAGGAAAGAGCCAGATGAGTTTAGAGGAGGAAGAGATCACTCCTGACATTTAAACTGGGACTTGAAAGAGGAAGAGAATTCGGACAGGCAGAGATGTTAGGGAGAATGCATCACAGGCAGGGGTAATGTTAGAAGCAAAGACATCCAGCAGGGTGATGGGCACATAGTAGAGTACCATAAGTATATATTGGATAGAACTTGACTCACTGATTTTGACAGGCCTACATCTGGTTTTCCATGATCACTCACACAGACCTTTAAGTCTCAAGAAGAGAGAAATAAATGACTATTGTTTTTTTCATGTCTGTGCTCTTATCACGAGGTTCCACTCTGACTTCCTTTCAGAATCAGGAAGGGTCTTTTGGCCCAGTTGAGAATGTTACAGCAAATAGGCTTATTCCCTTCTACTGATGCTGCAAACATTATCTCAATCCAAGAAAATCAGAGATCGAATTCCTTTGACTTGAACATAGTGAATGCCGTGTCTGTTCCATACTCAATGCAACCTGGGAATCTCCTTTTTACTTATTTTCCTCTTGCTGCTGTAAAAGTTACATAAGTACACTTCTTGTGCTATTCTTAGATTAGAAGCTCTTGGAGTAAAGAACCTGGATCTGTATCTCCAACCCTGAGCATAGGACTTTGTACACAGTAGCTGCTTAACCACTTTTTGTTGAATTAAACGGAACTAAAGTGAAATGAGAACAACTAGAATGTCTATACTAAGCCATGTTCCAGACATAATGACATGGGTATAAGTGAAGGAAAGAAGAAGGAAGAAAGAGAAGAATAATGCAAGAGCATAGGAGAAACAAAAAAGGTAGAGAGATACAGAATTAAAAAAAAAAAAGGAAAAGAGAGAGAAAGAAAAGGTCTCTGAGGTGGGACCTGGCAGAGTGCCACAAACTTTTACCACCCTCCAGGTTATTTTGTGGCAAACATTCCCTACAGGTGTCCTGATGCTTAATGTTAACCAGGGTTGGTGTGCCTTGCACCCGCAAAGTTCATGACCCTACCACACCCTTAAGTGATACTTCTGTGGGTTGCTGTGGCCAAACAACCCATCATTTTTAGGCAGTCTTCTATTGAGGAATCAAGGAATCTTAATGCAACTAATTAAGGGGGGACCCTTTCATGAAGAGCAAGCACAGTGTACTGGTTACCCTTGGCACCAGATAGGCCTGGGCTTGAATCTTGCTTTTGACCCTATAGGCTGTGTGACTCTGGACAAGTCACTTCACCTCCTTAGGGTTCTGGGCAAGCTCTCTGAGGACAGACTGTGGAAAATGAGGTGCTGTGCTGCAGTGAGAGAGAGTTTCCTTGTCTGGCAGCTCCCCATGTGGATGAAATCATGGGTCTAGTCTCTATCCCTAATGTTTCAATAACTCCCTTACTTTTATGGATATTTGGGTTTAAACCCTATTTTCTGATTCCCTTTCTGTTCCTCAAAACCTCAAAATTACCTTAAATTTCACATTTAGAATTTTATGCTCCATTTAGATTTTGTTTTTATTCAAAGGAGCCCTCTCTAGGCTTGAGCTCTATCTTTGATCACTTCCAATCACTAATGTCAAATTGACTTAGATTAAACCTTCTTTCTGAAGACCCCCATCTTCTCCACTAAGCTTGGAGCCGTGTAATTAATTAGGTAATCCAAGTCACAATGGGACATTTTACTTAGAAAATTTTGTATTGAAACAGCTGCCTCTCTCATTACCAGGAGATCAGTACCCTTTCAGATGCTGGGGCTGACATTTCTGTTTCTTCATTTCTCTACAAAATGAGCATCTTCAAAAATTCTAAAGGGCCTGTTCATGAGTAACTTACACAGTGGCATTTATACAGGGTGGGTTTTTTCCCCCATACTTTATATCATAAGAAATTATATATGACTCAAAAGCTATTAAGTTCTGAGGCTGTCTTCAGTTTGTCCAATGATACAAACTTTTGAGAATAAGAGGAAGAGAAGAGAGGGGTGGGGGCAATGGTAAGAAGTCAGCTTTGGGCAAATATGCAGACATGAGAAGGCAAATGAAAAAAAATCGGAGAGGAGAGCCCAGCATCTCCCATATCTCAGACAGTCAGAGCTGCCCTGTACACCCCCTCTCCTGATGGTAAATAACTAGCTTTGACCCTTATTGATTTTCTGTCAAACAGGCATTTACTTTTGAGCACATCCTCAAATACTAACTGGGAAAACCTTCCTTTAGGAAAAACATCCTAATCTCAGAGTACTGGAAGGGCTCTATCTTAAAGGCACTTGAGTGGACTCAAGGCTGAGCCCAGGTAACACTGTGAAGGAGGCCAAGTTTCCATTGCTTTCCCAGGGCCTCCTGTCAGTGACTTTCCTCAGGACTTCAAAAACACGACCCTTCTGTTGTTGGCTCATCCTGGAACTTCTCCAAATGCCTGGGTCCTATTTACCTTGGATGAGGCATGGAATATCCCTCCGTAAGATCTGCACTTCTCCTACTGGGGAATTCTTCTTAGAGTCTCAATTTTTTTGGAGGACCCAAGGCTGGCTTGCCTTCATTCTCCACCAAGGTCTGTTCCTGACTCCCCTTGTACTTCAAAACCCGTCTTCCCCCTGTTTTTAGCTCCCTGTTATGTTTATCTTTCCCCTTTCCAATGCAAGCTCCTCGGGGGAAGGGACTGTCTATCTTTTTGTTTGTATCTGTATCCCCAGTGCTTAGTATGGTGCCTGGTACATAGTAAGTATTTAGGAAATACTTGTTTTCCTTCCTTCCTTCCATGACCTGGAACTTTCTCAAAGGGAAGCCTACCTGATCTTTGCCCCATTCCTTCAGGATGGTTGACTAGCTAATGTGATGAACTCATTTAAATTAAGGTGTTCATGCCTGGTAATGGCTTCATGCATTAGTACTCCTGGAAAACACTTGTAATGCCTTACCCCAAAGGAGTGATTAATGACCAGGATTGCAAGCAACATAGCACATCTGTAGTGAAGATATTTTTCTACATTTGCCAACTTTGCCTGCTCATAAAATTAGCCCTACTAGTAAAATCAAAGGCAGGAAATGCTGCCTCTGGTCTGTTTCTTAGCTTCAAATCTCAGGGGACAGATTGTCCAAACATATTCTGGCCTCACAAGGCTGCATTTCAAACACACACACACACACGGCAAAATTTTGATTTTACAACCAGGAAATGATATGGGGTGAACTTAGAACCTTTCTTCAGGTGTAATGGAATACTATTGTGCTATAAGAAATGATGAACTGGCTGACTCCAGAAAAACCTGGAAAGACTTGTATGGTCTGATGCTGAGTGAAGTGAGCAGAACCAAGAGAACGTTGTACACAATAACAGCCACATTGTGAGATGACTAATATTGATAGACTTAACCCTTTTCAGCAATACAAGGAACTAAGACCTCTCCAAAGGCCTCATGATGGAAAATGCTATCCACATCCAAAGAAAGAACTATGTTGTTTGAATGCAGATCGAAGCACACTACTTGCCATTTTTTTTTCTTCTGTTGTGTTTTGTTTCCTCTTTCTGGTGGTTCCTCCTATTGGTTCTAATTCTTGCCTAAAACATCATTAATGCGAAAATATGTTTAATAGGAATATATATGTATAGCCTATATCAGATTGCACATCATCTTGGGGAGGGAGGGAGAGAAAAATTTAAAACTTAAAAGCTTATGGAAGTGATTGTTGATAATCCCAAATAAATTAATAAAAAAAGAACCTTTCTTCTTGGCTAGAGAACCCATTCCTCTGATTCACCAGTGTAATTGTTAATGCAACACATAGTAATGAGAGGACAGGAGAGAAGAGAAGGAAAAAAGGCAAGGAGAGGAGAGAAGAGGAAGAAAAATGGAAAAAGAGAAAGAAGGGAAAAGGAAAAAGGGAAGAGAAGAAAAGAAAGGAGGGCAGAAGAGAAGAGAGGAGGAAAAAAGAAAAATGGGGAAAGAAAAAAAGGGAGGGGAGAGGAGAGGAGAGGAGAGGAACAGCAGCCCAGCTTGATCCCTCTGGACAGAATTCTTTATTATTCTCTCTGTCCCTGCTAAAGTCCTCCAAGTACATTTCTTTAGCTAGCCTCCTGACACTTTCACTTTCATTACTCCCAGAACAGCAACTTTCTTACCCAGACAAAATGGGCTCCCTGGGAATTACCAGCTATATCATTATTTAAACAAAATTACATATGTATGTCAATTGAATTGTCTTCCAATATCATTGGTGTTTCTCAGTCAGCAAGGGCCCAGGCAGAAGGAGTTCTGCATTTTCATCTACTTTAATGTCCAACTGCTCAGCTAATGAAATCACTATAGCATGATGGGAAGTTCAACTTTTCAGCCCACATGTTTTTGTGATTTTTTTTTAACTCAAGTTTTTACAACCTTTCTCTCAACTGGAATGTTCTAGGTGGTTGTGTTTGGCTCATTGTTAAATCTACTCTGTACAGGGTACCAGCTAGAGGCGGCCTTATCTGATGGGAAAATCATTTTTATTGCCACCCTCTTAGGTTCCACAGAGTAGCTATTTCCAACCTTACATTTGCAGAAGAGGAAGAGTATGAAAATTGCAGAAATATGTGGAACTCTTAATTTCTACTTCTGCATTCAGTTTCTGCATCTAATTCTGTAATGAAAGTCTCAGTGGCCTAAATATTTCTAGATGCCTATGCAAATTTCAGGGGAAAGGAACAGTTTGGGCTCAGAAGACACAACAAATATTCAAAACATTACCTACTGAAAGTAGGCATATTAACCAGGTCGGACAGAGCAGCAGTACTACTGAGCTGGTCTTTCATCAACACTGTCCTTTCTCCATGCACTGTCTAAAAGACTCTCAGAGCTGCTTAGGATTAAGTGGCCAAGAATCTCTCAAGCCTTCCTTAGAGACAGGGAGTAGCACCTGGATTTCCTGTTTTCTCTCATGCACAGCAGTCAGTTTCATTGTTTTGCTCAAAGCAAAGACATGCCACTGGCTTCCCCTTTGAACATATGTCCCATGAAGCCCGAGAAGGAGACTGACTCAGACTGAAATCAGTGTTCTCCTTGGTTGAGGCCAAAAAATGGAAACCACTGGTGTGACCCCAGCTGTCAGTCTTAAACTGCATCTCAGATGTACCTTGAAAGTTATATGCAGTTAAATTTAAGTGACCAGAGAAACCAGGAGAGTAAGTTTAGTCTATCCCAGGGCTTCTTAAACTTCTTCCACTCACAACCCCTTTAGTGCTTCTTAAACTGTGGGTTGCCACCATGGGGTCGCAACTCACAGTTTAAGAAGCACTAGACTTTATACTACAAGATACTGTTGTAATATGTCATTTTTATACAACTCAGGAGTGTTGGTAAAAGAATAATGTCCCATCTCTTTTTGGAGAATAATGAAGCAACACCCTTTTCTGTGCCTCATTCTTCTTCTTCTTTTTTTTTTTACTTTTTTTATTTTATTATTTTTTAAAATTAATTTATTTTGATATATCAACAATCACTTCCATATGCTTTTGAGTTTAAAATTTTTCTTCCCCTCCCCAAGACGGTGCACAATCTGATATAGGCTCTACATATACATTCCTATTAAACGTATTTTCACATTAGTGATGTTGTAAGTAAGAATTAGAACTAATAGGAGGAATCATAAGAAGGAGGAAACAAAACACAACAGAAGAAAAAAAAATAGCAAATAGTATACTTCCATCTGCATTCAAACTCCATAGTTCTTTCTTTGGATGTGAATAGCATTTTCCATCATGAGGCCTTTGGAGATGTCTTAGATCCTTGTATTCCTGGGAAGGGTTAAGTTTATCAATATTAGTCATCATCTGTGCCTCATTCTTGCTACACATAAAATGAAGCAAAAATACTCATTTGTCTCACAGGGTATTAGAGAGATATAAAATGATACACAGAATAGAAAACTGTCTGAAAAATAAAATTAAGTATCGCTCCACTATCTTTTGAATATCTAGGGAGTGTCTACCATTCAGAAAGGACCCATGCTAACGAGCAGAATATGGCCTTAGAAGAATGGACCTTATTAATTGAAAGAAGTCTTAGAGTATCATCACATATGAAAAACATAGGCCCCTGTGTATAAAATCAGGAATCAGAATGAGGAAGAACATTTGGGTTAAGGTGAATAGAAAGAGAAACAGAAGAGATATTGTCATGGGAGCACAGTAAAGAAGTTGTTGTTTGTCCTTCATTCTCAAAGAGGACTGTGACATCAGGGAGGTGATACTATGACATGCAAGTGAATTGTATTTAAGGAAGGGACGGCTGCGTAAAGTCACCAGCTTCACTTTCTTGTTGGGAGTCATCTGGGCCCATTGGCAAGATATAGATCAGGATGACTGGAGATGGCCCAGGATGCAGTAGGGGATCCTGGCCTTTGTAAGCTAAGGTCTTTAACAGGTCTCATTTTACTCATTCAGTGATTAAGGCTATGTAAGAAATGAGGCAGAGAATGACCTCTTTACCTCTTCAAAAAAAAAAAAAAGGTCAATCTGGGAGAGGAAGATCCTCAGGGTTTCTGGCCAAAACAGAAACAATTGCTATTTACATTCGCTCTGACCCAATCAGTGCCCAAACAATGACCAAGTGGGGCTTGGCCTGGGACCTATTGTTGGCCAATCAGATGACCCAGATTGAGAAGGAGGAAAACTGACAAATTTAGGAATGCCAGTATCTACTTGCTAGGATGGTTGGATATTGGATTGTTAAGGAATGTCTGCTGGAGCCCTCTCCCCTTCTTTTTTCCCCTCTCTCTTTCTCTCTCTGTCTCTCTCTCTCTCAGAACATCTGGTAAATTCTAATTTTAAAAGATTTTCAGAGAAAGAGTAATAGATGTAGCAGACAGAGGGCTATACTTGGAGTGAGAAAGAGCTGGGTTCAAGTCCTGCTTCTGACACATACTTACCGAATGACCATAAGCAACCCATTTAATCTCTCGCTCCCTCCCAGACAACTCTGCAAGACTGTAAGGTACTGAGAAGCTGCCTATCTTCATTGATGGAGGGCGTTTCTATACTCAGACTGAAGAAATTCCAGATTCAGCATCCACTTCACCCCCAACAGATAATGTTTCTCCAACACAGGGAAGTACTATTATGGACTTGATTCAGACCAAAAAGGAAGTGCAGAAATAGAAATTATAGAAATCCTTCCAGCTAGTTTGAAGAACATTTATTAAGTACTTCTTATGTACAAGGAAGCAAGCAGTATGCCATAGGGGAATAGAGAGCTGGCCTTGGAGGTCAGAGAAGTGAGATTCCAGTCCTACATTTGACATATACTGACTGCATAATCCTGGGGAAATCTCTTAACCTCTGTATGTCCCATCCACCACTCTAGGTCCATTCCAGGCAGAAGTATTAGAGGTCTACATAGGTGGAGGGCATTTCCTCAGCGGAAGCCTTATACCACTGAAATCGCCAGCATCGACAACAACACAAAATATGCCCGGCATTTATGCTGGGTTTTGGGGACACAAGAAGACAAAACAATGTGCTCCTTGCATTCAAACCCTTATAGTCAGTCTATTTCAGGTAGAGAAATAAAACAATACAGTCATGTAGAAATATAACAGAAGACAGGATGCACTGGAGACAAAGGAAAGATCGATATAGAGCTTGAGGAGAATTTGAGGAGTGAGAAAAAACTGTCAGTTGAATACATGAGGGAAGTGTTCAGGAAGGTTTAAATAGTGAGCTCCTTGACTGTTTTACATTTCTTTGTATCATCAGTGATTAGCATTTATTGTTGCTCAGTTGTTTCAGTTGTGTCCAAATCTTCATGACCCCATTTGGGGTTTTCTTGGCAAAGATACTGGAGTAGTTTGCCATTTCCTTCTTCAGCACATTTTACAGATGAGGAAATTAAGGCAAACGGAGTTAAGTGATTTGCCCAGGGTCCACAGCTAACAAATATCTGAGGCCAGATTTGAATTCAGGTCTTCCTGACTCCAGGCCCAGTGTTCTAGCCATTGATCTACCCAGCTGCCCTAGTGACTAGCATAGTGACTGGCATAAAGGAAGTCACATGATATTTTTATGGAGACCTTCCAATACCTCTTGAAATTGCTATCCTTGTAGAATTGTAGGCCACAAGCTCCCATCCATCCTTTCTACCCCTTGAAATCTGCTTTCTCCAAATCTTGGGTGTATTTCAGAGTATGCCTGCTTTTCCTCTCTTTCAGATTCAAAAACGAAGTAGTTACCTAAGTTAAAATTCATACTCTGTAACCTGGCATTTAAGGTCTTCCATGATCTGCCTCCTTTTCTAACCTCATTTCATGTTTCTCCCCTGCACGAACTCTACATTCCAGTCATCTAAGACTAGTGTTTTCCAAAACGGGACACACTATCACCTATGTGTTTGTGGGCTGAAACCCTGTGACTGAAATGCCATCTTTCCTCCCCTCCACCTCGTCCACTACTCTTCCTTCAAGGCTCAGTTCAGTTGCCACCTCCTCCAAGTTCCCAAGTTAAGAAGCACCTACTATGTGCCAGTCACTATGCTAGTCACTAGGGCAGCTGGGTAGATCAATGGATAGAACACTGGGCCTGGTAGGAGCCATTAAAGGTCAGAGAGGAGCCTGGCTCTCCTACATATAGTCCAGCAATAATCTAAAAAGGTTACCAAGACAAATGACCATTAAGGAGAGCAGAGAGAAGTATGAGTAAGCTCCTCCATCCAGAACAGGACTACATAAAAAAGGACAGCCAGAAGCCACATGCGGTGTAAGTAAAATCCTGCCAGAGAAGTTGGCATAAACTCAGGTGAAAGGGCAGAAGCCCACAGAAGTAGCCTGACTAGGGCAGTCTCAGGGCAGGGAAGAAGCCCACAGCACTGCTCTCATCAGGGACAACCCAATGGAAAGAGAGAGGACCGTAGCAGCGCCACATTCAGGGATGCCCCGGGGGCAGAAGCCCACAGAGCTGCTTCAACTAGGGACATCCCAGAGGAGATGGAAGATGGTAGCAATGCCCTTCCTGGGGATGCCTCAGAGAGGTCAGAATCATGTAGCAGGACATAGACCAGGGATACCTTGAGGGTAGCCAACAGGATGGCCCTCAATAGGGACATTTCAGGGAGAACAGAAGAATACAGAAGCATCGTGACCAGAGATGCTGGGGATAGGGGGTCTCTAAGCCTGGGAACACTGAAGCCTGCTGGAGTCCTGGGCGCAGACATGCCAAGAAAGGTGGAAGCTAATGAGAAGAGACCAAACAGGGCCTAATCACCCCACCCAAGTGTGTAGAAGCCAGACTCTGGCCCTGGAATTATGTCCCAAATCAGAAATTGAGGCTAGGGAAAAGAGTAAGCAGAGGAAATATTATGAGTGAAGAGATATCCAAGAGTTAAACCTAGAAGACAAGAAATGATAGAACTAATTAAAAAGAATGGAAAAAAATTATAAAATATTAACTATGAAAAAAAACAGACCTAGGAAACAGATTGAGAGATGATTCTTAAATCTGCCCCTGAAATTTTATTGGACCAGAAGACTGAGGTTTGAAACACTGGCATCGCCTCTGGGTGGCCTAAGGCATAAAAAACCCAATAGAGGAGGAGATGGGGCTCCTCAGGCTCCATGGACTCACCACGTGTTTTATGAATCTACATACAACACTTGAAGAGGGGGGGCCGTGTCAAGATGAATGAACACCATACCTTTGCTGAATATCTTTCCCATGGTATCGTTAAGTAAGCTTCCTGTTATAAAATGTCACATAGACTATGAGTATTTCTTTTCTTTCCAATCCTGAGCCTCCTGAGCCTTCCATCAGACTGGCCTGAGTCAGTCCTAGACCAGAGAAAAATCCACCAGAGGGAATGTCTAAAGGTGTGCTGTTCTTTTACAGGTATTAAGCATCTTATATAGCGTGTTTCTTTGTGGAGTTGCTATAGGAGATATACACAAGCTAAAATTACTGTGAAACATTAATTAGATTATATAAAACTCTCTCTATTCTCCAGGGCCAGGACTTCTGATAAATGAGTATAAAATATGGGGAATTGTACAGATTATGAAAAGCTAAGGGAAAATATGGGTATTAATCAGAGAAAAACAAATTGTGTAAATACTTATTGGGGGAGGGGTAGAATAAGTATTTATATAGCACCTATTCTGTGTCAGGCACTGTGCTAAGTGCTTTATAAATATCTCATTTGATCCTTACAACAACTCTGGGAGATGAGTGCTGTTATTATCCCTATTTTACAGTTGAGGAAACTAAGGCAAACAGAGGCTAAGTGACTTGGCAAGTGTCACACAGCTAGTTAACATCTAAGGCCAGTTTTGAGCTCAGGTCTTCCCAACTTCAGCCTAGTGCTCTAACCAATGGGCCATCTAGCTGCCTTATAAGACAGAAGTTCTTAACCTGGGGTCCAGGAATTCAAAAAAAAGATTGATAACTGCATCTCAATATAATTGGCTCCTTTTTAATCCTATATATTTTATTGTATGCGTTTAAAAACATTATTCTTAGAAGGGGGCCACAGGCTTCACCTAAGGAGACCACGACACAAAAAGGGTTTAAGAAGCCCTGGTAGAAGGTATTTGACCATGCAGTACACATGTAGACACATGTGAAGACAATAATGCCCAAAGTGAATTTAAGCTTGTCTTGAAAATATTTTATGCAATAAATGAACAAAAGTGTTATCAACTTCATATTGGAGAAACTGAGTACAACATATGAAGAAAGTCATAGTTGCGGGTATGTAGTAATATATATATATATATATATATATATATATATATATGTAGTAATATATATATATATATGTAGTAATATATATATACACACATATATACATATATACACATATACACACACATATACATATATACACACAAATATATACATTATATATACATACACACATATACATATATACATTATATATACATACACACACATACACACACACACACACATATATATATATATACACACACACACACACACACACACACATATATATAGAATGTACAGTGGGTGAATTCGGAACTCCTAACCTTCTGAGTGAGGAAACTTTTTCTACCAATACCAGTGAGCAGCTACTCTGTACCTGATAGTGAAAGAGCTGCCTAGAGCACAGAGAGGGGAAGTAATATGCCCAGGAGCTCCCATCCTGTCTGGGCCAGAGGTCAGAAGACTCAAAGCAAAGTCTTCCTGGCTTCAAGGCCTGCTCTCTATTCACTACGTCATGCAGCCTCTCATTAGGCAAGTAATGCTTAGGAAAAATAAAATTTCACCTTAGTAACTGACTCTCTCATACATGAGCATTTAGAATATATCTGTGTACACATATGTGTGTATGTGTATATAATAGACACACACGTATATATAATATACACACACATACACACACACACTCATATATAATATAAACACACACATATATATAATACACACACACACACACACACACACACACATATATATAAGCACAGGTATTATGACTGCACAAATCCTCAGGGGAAGAAGTATCTACTTCAGTGAACTCACAAATCCACTAATAGACAGAAGTATGTATACAATATTCACATAGCAAGTCTCCATAATATTCATTAATGAAGGGGAACAATGATATATGGAATCTCAAAGAGCATACTACATACACACACACACACACACACACACATACATTTGTTTATTCACATTTAGGCTGTATTTTTCACAATAGCTATATTCGTGGTTATTTTCTGCTTAGTATAATATGAAATTTGATAAGAAAATATAAAAATTACTATATGCTAAGAAGACAGCAGAGAGAAGCAGACCAGGAACATTCTTGGCCCAGGGTTAAAAATAAATTCTGCATCATCTGTAAAGAGAAAACTCTAAATAACTTACATACAGGGGTACGTGTGCACAAACTTTACAACTAAAAACCTAGTAGCTAAAGGTAGCTAAGGCCTCCAGCAGGGAAAATCAATAGAAACTGCATAAATTGATTATTTTCTATTGATATTCTGAAGCCCACTGACTCCAATGATGCTGTCTGACTGTGAATCACAGGGAGCACAATCTCAAAAACTTAAGGTCATGGGTCACCCAAAAGGGCAATGAAAAGGCATGTGGTCAACTCAAGTAGTTACTACACACTGCTAATGAAACAGGTATCCAGGTCTTGCTACTGACTCTTACTCCTAACCCCCACTTCCTAGAATCCCTGGCTTCCTTCAAGACTCAGCTCAAGCTACACCCACATTGCCTCTGTCTCTTCTATGGAATCATTCATGTATGTGTTGTCTTCCCCTTAGAATGTGAGCTCTTTGAGGGCAGGGACTGTTTGTGATTTTTCTCTTTATTCCGAGCATTTAGCATAGATCTTGGTACATAGTAAATGCTTAATAGATACTTGTTAATTAACGAATGACTGGGAAAAAAAGTTGGTAATATACCAAAAGCAAGAGATGAGTGATGAGCAACCTACATTCTTGACTGATAGTCAATCAATGCCAAGAGATGTAGAGGAAGACCTCCCAACACAATGGATGGACTTTTCATGGTATACTTATTGGAAGACTAAGATATGTCATATAGAATGGAGAAGGCATGGATGGACTATAGTTTATGGCAGTGGAAATAAAACTGACATCTAAGAGAACACAGATCCATTGATATATCAAAGTAGTTTCAAGCCCAATCATTTTTCTTTTGTCTTAATAAGCTCTTTTGTCTGGATTAGAGTTGTCAAGATATGAAAAAAAATGTTGCCTAAGCCTGACTCCCTAATGTGAGAAAAGAGATCCACCAAATTCAAATGTGCTCATCAATATGCATATAAGTTCATGTACTAATGCCCCACTGTGGGGAAAAAATCCAGAAAAAAAAAAAACCTCTCAATTATCTTTTGGAATTCAAGTATAAACAGAAGGATAGTTCATTTTCTGATTGTTCTCTGAAGCTCACGTTAGCTAGAATTTCGGCTTTAGGGAAGACATACAATTTCCACCTGTGCCTGTGTGTGCACTGGGGAAAGATATAGTTTTATATGGGAGGGACCACCTTCTACGTGTTGAAGCCTGGATTCTTTCCACACACAGCATCTGATCAAATTCGACAGTATCGAATTCGATTGCATAGTTGCAGATAATACAAAAAGACTGTAGTATTGTACTATCTTGCTGGAGGCTAATCACTTTATAATGAGTTTAGTGAAAAGTACCTATGCAATAAGTTGTAGCTGACAGCAGCCCAAGGGAACCTCTAAGTGCTCAAAATTAGCAGCTGAGAGATGTTGGATGGCATCCTTTTGAAGATAGGAAACAGATTCCTCTCGAAAATACAAGCAGTTTAAAGACAACATAAATCACACAGATGGTAAAAGAAATAACTTGTTGCTATGGGCTTTATTCTGTGTTTGTTCCTACTGCTTTATGGAGTAGTAGAAGACAAAAGAAAAATCCGTCAGCTAGTGTTCCAGTTTGCAGAAACAATACCTTAATATCACAGCTAGAATACTCTCGGGTGCTGGATATTGGACAGTCCAAGAAAACGTTTACATCAAGTTCCCTTTCTAAGCGTCTGACGAACACAGATTGAACATTCGTCTGACTTTGAAACGATGATGTAGTGTTTTAGTTTGTCAATATTAAATATGCCACAAATTGCCACAGATCAATCCATGCTGAGAAAAAAAGGGTAGCCCAAAATGGTCATTGACTCTACTCTACAAGTTCCTGACTTATTAGGATTTGTCAGAAAGGCCACCAGTCACTGCAGGCAATTGATCTGGGGTCACCCTGTGATGATGTTACTGATAACCATCCATGAGTCCTACTCAGTTCTACCTCCAATGAAGATGTGGTGTGGCAGGTTAAGGGAAGGGCAATTACAGACTCCTTGTTGGATGGATACCCTTTTTCAGTCTTAGAATATGGCACTAGAAATTATAGAAAATAACCAGAGAAGAGATACTTAAATTTTAAAATACATCTGACATCATGCCATAAAAAACACTACCAAATCAGTATATTTTCTTGTAGCAAAGTGTGCTCACACAGTATAGCAGGGTTTCATAAAGGGCAAAATAATCAACAGCCTGACATTTTTAATTGACTTAGATGCAATCACTAAACCACTGGTGCATGCCACAGTAAATACTTCCTATGGAAACTAGGTGAGCACCCTATAGTTCTACAAACATGGTAAGAAGGAAACTATTTTGTGGTAGAATATGACAGTGCCTTGTATGGAGAGAAGAGAGGAGAAGAGAGGAGAGGACAGGAGAGGAGAGGAGAGGAGAGGAGTCTGACACCTAATGCAGATATTGCCGTCAGCTGATGCTGTGCCAGGAACACTGGAGAAAAGTCCAAATCGTCTAACTTTCTAAAGATCACAACGTCATCCTTAGACAAGGTTGGGAAAATACTGAGGCATTCTCTTCCCCAGGCCTCCAAGTTATTCCTTCTCAGTGGTTTATCTGGAAAGCTTTCTCCTCTCCATTTCCAGGCCCTTAAATATGATTCCAACTAGAACTATGGTTTTGTATAATCCCATGAGGATATAACCAAACCCCTCCGCTAACCTGAACAAACTTCTTTCATACCAGGCTTTTGTATATCTCCTGAATAAAGGAGATCCATCCTCACCTGATAAATGTGATGAGCAGTGGCATCTTATCACTTACTTTGAGTAGGATGGGGCAAATGTCTAGGTTTAATTTCAGTCTTAGTTTCTTAAGAAATGGTTGATGATTGATTGACAAGATAATTCATTATACAGGAAAGGTATGATACTAAATATACTTTACCCAGAGACATACTATGGCACATGCATGATAAAGATAAACAGAAGACAGTAGATTTTTTTTTTCTGAACTTGGTCATGTGGACCTATCCTTTGTTTGAAAGAACAGCCTTTAGAGACATAAATAATAGACCTCTTGAAGATGTACTTTACAGGAGGTGCATTTTTTATCTTATAAATGGATCTATCATTTAGAGAACATGATCAATAAATTCATCCACTAAAATGACAGTCAATGGAAAAAAACAAAAAAAGAAAAAGCACAGCCTTATCTACCAACTGAAGGTAGTAACATTCACTTCTTGAGTCTGGCATGTGAAAAGACTTTTCTCTGTAATGTTGAAGCAGTTAACTCCCAGAGGCCAGATCAGAGGAAAAAGGAAACATTCTTGTTACATATTCAGCAAAAATGAGAAACTTTACATACTACAAATCTTTTGCATGGCCTCATTTATTTTTATTGGCAGAGAATACAGAAGCAAGTCAACATTTTTTTGGCATCTATACACCTCCCTGAAGACCTATAGAATCAAATATCAACTTTGGTTCAACCCATTTTTGTTAGGTGGCAGGACTTAGGCAAATATCCAGAAATATAGTAAGTGTCTATTCACATCAGAAGTTCAAGTAGGGTTGTTTCCATTTAAAAGATATTCAAAAACTATGGCTCATTTGCATTTCTCTTAGCGGGACTTAGGGTAATACTTTTGATATCTTCATTTTCTTACTCTGCTATTTTTTCCTTACCTCCTTACATGAACTGAAACCTTAATCTGAAGTGTCATTACAAGGGTTTCAGTTCCCAGAAATTGATCCATCCTTATAGGTGAATACTCCAACATGATTTCTCTCTAAAATAGGCTTTTTAAGGAAGGTCTGAATTGCAGTATGAAGATGTGTACATCATATCCCAAAAGAAGCACACTAAGTTATTATCTCATGTCACATAGTGGACATTTGTGGGTCTTACTGCCATTTCATCATTAGAATGAATTCATATCTCACCTGCACTCCTCCTCACTCCCATCAGTATTCTTTCTATAATTCTTAAACTTCATTTCCAGGTCTGTATATATTTCACCATCAGTTCAATGCAATGCAACACAATTAAACAAGCATGTGAGAGACACATAGGTGCCACAGGCTGTGTTAGGTGGTAGGGTACAGAGAGAAAAATGACAACAGTCCCTTCTCTCAAAGAGAAGAAAATCCACTGAGGAGAAACAATGTGTACAGAGATAAAGCGCAAAGATAAAGCAAAGGCAGTCTAATTCCTCTTCCTCCAACAGCCTTCTAAATAGCTCTGACATATAACATACATGATATATACAACAGCTATCATATTCCCCCTTCAGTCTTCTTTTTTCTAGGCTAAACACCAGCTGTGCCTTCCAATGATCCCATATGCCATGAGGAGTCAAGGCCATTGTCCCTTAAGGTCATACTCTTTTGGATGCTTTCCACTTCCTAAAATGTGGTGCCCAGAACTAAACACAATATATAGTATAGATTTCAGAAAACAAAACAAAAGCAAAACATTTGGACAAAGTCTCTAATTACATTCTTTGGGAAAAATGGAAAGATGTGGGCTGTGTGATAATACTAAAGGTAGGTGGTTTGGGGAAGAGGTGAAGAACCCATTAATTGACCAATGAGAACCCAGAGTGACATTTCTAGTGGAGTACTGCAGACCTTTGCCCTGAGGTATTTAACATTTTATCAATGATTTAGAAGTATGTCTGTTATGTGTCAAGTACCATGCTAGGTACAAAAACAAAAGTGAGTCTCTGCCCTCAAAGAGCTTACATTCTAATGGAAAGACAATACACACATAAACAGCTACATGTGAAACATAAACAAAATAGATACAAGATAACCTGGGAGGAAAGTACTAGGAACTGGAGGACACAGCAATGCCTGATGTAGAAGTAGTCCCTGGAGATGACTATTCAAGGAAACCAAGGATTCCAAGAAGATCAAGTAGGAACAAAGTTCATTCTTGGCATGTAGAACAGCCAGTGCAAAGCACAGGAATGGAAACTGCAGCCTCATGTCTGAGGAACAAAAAGATCAGTCAGGCTGGACCACAGAGTTTACGATGCACAGTGTACAGCAATATTAGAAAACTAGGTTGGGACCAGGGTGGGAAGGGCTTTGAAGAACAAAAAGAACAGTTTCTATTTCATTTTGGTGATAACAGGGAGCCACTGGAGTCTACTGAGTATGATAGTAACATAGTCACACCTGAACTATAGGAAAATCACTTCCGCAGATGTGTGGAGAATAGATTGGAGTAGCAAGAGACAAAAATTCAGTCAAGAAGTGAAGAAAGCCTGGGCTAGAATGGTGGCTGAGTGACTAGAGGTATCAAGTTGGTCTTCATAAAGCGCAATTCTGATCATGTCATGCCCCAGCTCTCATTAAAGAAACTCTAGTGGTTCTTGATTACCTCTAGGATCAACTATAAAAACCCTGCTTGGCATGCAAAACTCTTCATAACTGAACCCCTTCCTACCTTACCCCCTCTCCCTAGTACTCTGCGTTCCAGTGACATTGGCCTCCTTGCAGTTCCTTGCATCACAGAATGATGTTTTCCCAACTCTGAGCATCTCCACTGGCTGTGCCCCATGCCTGAAATTCACTCCCTCTTCATCTCTGCCTCCTAGCTTCCCTGCTTCTTTCAAGTTTCATCTGAAGTCCCACCTTCCATAAGAAGCTTCTCCCAGTTCTCCTGAATCTTAATATTTTCCCTCTAAGACTGCTCCCAAATAATACTGTACATATCTTGTTTGTACGTAATTGTTTGCTTGTCACTAGCTATAAATTCTAGTTGATTGACAGAAAACGTGTAGATGTTAAGAAGGTAAAAATGATGAGATGTGGGAGATAAGAGAAATTGAGGGGGAAAAGCATTGATTAAGCACTTCAGGCTAAATCCTAGAGATTCAAAAGTAAAGACAGTCAGTCCCCTGCCCTCAAGGAGCTTGCATTCTAATGGAGAAGACAGTACACTTATAGGGGTAGTGGCCAGAGAGGGATACTTTGGCCTGGAAAGTTACAGGACTCACGAGTGGAGTCATCAGAGAGTAGGTTGACATCTTCCAGGAACGACGGCAGAGTTGATCTAATTGGAGAACTGAAGGAAAAGGTAAGAAAGGAAAGGCTATCTATACAAGTAGCAATAAAGCTGTCAAGAAGATGGCTGGGGAGTAAGAAGTGACATGAAGCATCTGAGGCTTCCCTTAGTACAGAGAGGCAGTCACCAATCAAGAAGATGGAACCCCAGGGCTGAAGCTCTAGAGATGAAAGGGTTAAAACCTCCAGGTCATAGTCTTTGGTATAGATAGCAAACAGGTTGCTAAGCCTATGGAGGAGAGCAGGAAATGAGAAAGATAATGTACTCTGTTTTGGACTGTTGAGTATGAGACACACAAGGGACATTCAATTTGAAATGTACAAAATGGAAACAGTCTGTATCAGGACAGAGTTCCCCTTCCTTGGAGATCTTCCAGCATAAGATGTCACAGCAGGGATACTTGTCCCAGCATAGCTTGGACTAGATGGCCTGGGACACCCCTCCAACTTCTGCAAATTCCTGCTTTTATCAAATCATGAGGTGGCTTCTGCCATTTGCTTTTGGGAAATTTGTGAACCAAATTAAAATGCAGCTGTTTCTGACAAGAACATACAGGCTATTATGCTCCTCTTGCCACTGATGAGCTTTTTCACCCCCAGCCAGCAATGTGAAAAAGAGCCCATTGAACTCCTACTCTCCAGCCTCAAGGTAATCATCACCAAGGATTCATTTAGACTTGGCCACCAAAATTTTGATTGATTATGCCTGTAAACAATAAACTATTAGAAAATCACATCATTCCAGTCCTTTAAAAACTTCTATTTTTAAAAAAAATGTTTTCTGGAATTGGAAAACTATGACAAATGTATTCTGGTTATCCCAATAGGAGACAATGAAAGGCATGAGGTAATCCTTCCACTTCCAAGATCCTGAGTCTCCATTAAGCTAATCATGTACTAGTTACTCTTATTCTATGTACATTTTTTGTGTGGGTGACTCAGTTATGGAAACAATCATAATTCCATTTGAACTAAAATAAGTTTAAGTAATATTTTCTCCCAAGCTTAATCTTTTTCCCACTAGGAAACTAAAAACCTCAGCAACATTCAAACACAGCCTAAAACTCTTTATTCATGATTTGCCACAATTATGTTTCCTTTTTTATTAAATTTCAAATGAAAGAGGATAAAAATATCCCTCTCTACTCTACCTCAGCACTACCAGCCTGACCCTAATGCTAACAGTCAGATTAGTACACTTTAGTTCCTTTTCAGTCCTCTCTTCAATCTATTACTTCAAGTCTTTGAAAGCCCACACCACCTAAGTCATGAGCTTTCCTCTTGCATCCTTTCTCAACTACAAAAATCCCAATTACTGGGGGAAAATGAATATTTATTCTTCGTGTTCATTAAAATCAATTGTTTGTTATACAACTGGCTGCGACAAATACTCTTTGAGGCACCAGAGAACTTTTAAAACTTCAGCTTAGACACAGCCTCTGCCACTCAGGAGCTCACAAGGGATATCACAAGGGAGAAGACAAAGACAGATCACAAATCACAGAATGCAGTATTACATAAGTGCATTACAAAGATGGGAAGCAAAGTGATACATGAAGAGTGTTACAAATTAGGGAGAGGAGGGAAAGTTTCATGGAAGAAGGAGGTGGTATCCGAGTTAAGATGTAAAGGATGGGTAGGAATTCAGTATTTCTTGCAAGAAGTTTCCATTATAATTTTGATAAACTGCACTAGAAGAAAAAGTTAAAAGCCCTGAGGAGTCCTCTATTTCCTTTTATCTTCAAGGAGGAATCCCTCAGAAAAATCTGCTAGAAACACCTCTATGAAAGAATGGAACAGAGAAAATGAATGAATGAATGAATGAATGAATGAATAAATAAATTAAGCTTTTTCTTAAGTGTCTACTATGTGCCAGGAACTCTGCTAGGCAATAGGAATAGAAATACAATAATGAGATAGTTGTTGTCCTCCAAAAGTTTATACATTACTGGGAATGAGAAGGATGATGTATGAGAAAAGGTCCTTAAAATAAGAGAACAGATACATGTGTAGTAAAAGAAGGAGGCCCGACATTCCCTGGATGACAGGGCATTTTGGATGTCCTGCAACCGGATGAAAATTCACTTTCATAAATGTATTTTGTGGTGAATAGCCAAATATATTGAGCCATTTTGAAACTACCAGCCAGGGTTGAAATACATTCAAGTTGGATCAGAATGATGGGATTGTTGTGTGCATGTCTGTGTTGATAACAAAATTCAAACCAATTCTACAGACATTTATCAAATGACTATTACATGTCAGATTCATATCTCCTGAGTTCTTCACCTGATTTCCTAGTTGTTCTAGTACTTCAGTTGAAATCCTGATTTCTATGTTTTAGACCATGGCCTAGTAATGTGACATAGGTGTCTGACTGCTTCCTTATTTAACAGTTTGGTCTTGGCTAATTTTTAGAAATGCTTCAATATTTTTACAAGTCTTATTGATAAATTAGTAATTTCTGGATATAAATCTCTCTCCCAGGAGTGGAGCCAAGATGGCAGAGTAAAGGCAGGGACTCACCTGAGCTCTCCCCCAAATCCCTCCAAAAATCTTTAAATAATGTCTCTAAAATTCTAAGAGCAGCAGAACACACAAAAAGACAAAGTGAAACAATTTTCCAGGTCAAGACAACTTAAAAGGTTTCCAGGAAAGGTCTGCTGCACCAGAGTGAAAGAGGAGCATGGTTCAGCTTAGGCCACACCAGAAAATCAGTAGAAGGCCTCAGGGTGACTGAATCAGTGGCCTCAGTGGTGGTTTCCAGACCTCTAAGCCCACAGATGGTAAGGGGATCAGACAAAGGGTCAGGAACAGGAGATTTACCAGAGTTCCTTTGCTGGCACTGGAGGCAGGACTCTATATCTGGATCTGAGTCTTAGTTCCAGTGTGAAGAGGATCACTAGCACAGCAGAGCTTGTGGCCACAGGGGAGCAGGGACCCTGATCACAGTTCCAGGGTTGAAAAGAGTGCTTGTGGTTGCTCACAAATAAGTGTGCAGTACAGGAGAATAGTAAATACAACTCTCCCTAGATCAGACCACCTTGGAAGAGCCAAAAACTTACAGCTCCCCAGAATTACCTACGAAAAGAGATGTACAAAAAACCTGAAGCTTGGGGCAGCTAGGTGGCACAGTGAATAGAGCACTGGCCCTGGATTCAGGAGGACCTGAGTTCAAATCCAGCCTCAGACACATAACACTTACTAGCTGTGTGATCCTGGGCAAGTCACTTAACCCCATTGCCTAGCTTTAAAAAAAAAAAAAAACCTGAAGCTTGGGACAGTGCCCCTTTATCTTGGGAAGCAGAGCCCCACTTTGGCATTGAGTTAAAAGTCAAGAAATAGGCCAGAAAATGAGCATACAACATGAAAAAAATTCTGACCAAAGAAAGTTCCTATGATGATAAGGAAGATCAAAACACACACTCAGAGGAAGACAACAAAATCAAAATTCCTGCATCCAAAACCTCCAGGAAAAATATGAACTGTTTTCAGGCCATGGAAGAGCTCAAAAAGAATTTTAAAAATCAACTATGAGAGGCAGAGAAAAAATTGGGAAGAGAAATGAGAATGATACAAGAAAATCATGAAAAAAGAGTCAACAGCTTGGTAAAGGAGGCACAAAAAATACGGGAGAAAATAACACCTTTAAAAACAGAATAGGCCAAATGGTAAAAGAGGCACAAAAATCCAATGAAGAGAAGAATGCCTTGAAAAGCAGAATTGGCCAAATGGAAAAAGATACATAAAAACTCACTAAAGAGAAGAACTCCATAAAAAGTAGAATTGGCCAAATGGAAAAGGAGGTACAAAAGCTCACTGAAGAAAATAATTCCTTAAAAGTTACAACTGGGCAAGTGGAAGCTAATGATTTTATGACACATCAAGAAACAATCAAACAAAATCAAAAGAATGAAAAAAAAATAACAGAAGAAAATGTGAAATATCTCATTGGACAAACAACTGATCTGGAAAGTAGATCCAGGAGAGACAATTTAAGAATTTGATCATAAAAGTCATGATCAAAAAAAGAGCCTAGACATCATTTTTTAAGGAATTATCAAGGAAAAATTCCCTGATATTCTAGAATCAGAGGATAAGATAGAAATGGAAAGAATCCACTGATCACCTTCTGAAAGAAATTCCAAAATGAAAACTCCCAGTAGTATTAAAGCCAAATTCCAGACCTCCCAGATCAAGGAGAAAATACTTCAAGAAGACAAAAAGAAACAATTCAAATATCATGGAGCCACAGTCAGAATAAAATAAGATTTAGCAGCTTCTGCATTAAAGGATTAGATGGCTTGGACTATGATATTCCAGAGGGCAAAAGAGATAGGATTACAACCAAGAATCACCTACAGAGTAAAACTGAGTATAATCCTTCAGGAGGAAAAATGGCCATTCAACAAAATAGAGGACTCTCAAGCATTCCTGCTGAAAAGACCGGAGTTAAATATAAAATTTGACTTTCAAATACAAGATGCAAAAGCAGCATAAAAAGGAAACAGAAAAGAGAAATCATTAGGGATTTTAAAAGGTTAAACCTACATGGGAAAATGATATTTTAACTCCTAAAACTTTTCTCATTATTAGGGCAAGTAGAAGGAGTATACATAAACAGAAAGCAAAGGTGTGAGTTGAATGTAATGATATGATTGTCTAAAAATAAACTTAAGGGATGAAAAAGAAAGGGGAAAGGGAGAGGTAGAATGGGATACATTATCTGACATAAAAGAGGCCAGGAAGAGATTTTACAGTGGAGGGGGAAATGGGCGAAGGGGGAAGGGAGCATGTGAACCTTATTCTCATTGGAATTGGTTCAAAGAGGAAATAATATACACACTCAGTTGGATATAGAAATCTATCTTACCATACAGGAAAGTAGGAGGGGAAGCGGATAAAAGAAGGGGTGGGGGGGCTACTGATAGAAGGGAAGGCAGTTTGGAGGGAGGTAAAAGTCAGAAGCAAAACACTTGAGAATAGGGTAAAAGGATAAAGAGTAGCATAAACAGGGAAAATAGGATGGAGGGAAATACGTAGTTGGTAATCATTACTGTGAAAAAATTTTTACAGTAAATTTCTCTGATAAAGACTTCATTTCTTAAACATAAAGAAAACTGACTCAAATTTATAGAAATAAGAGCCATCCCTCAATTGATAAATGGTCAAAGGATATGAACAGGCAGTTTTCAGACAAAGTAATCAAAGCTATCTATAGTCATATGAATAAAATGCTCTAAATCACTAATGATAAGAGAAATGCAAATTAAACAACTCTGACTTACCACCTCACACCTATCAGACTGGCTAATATGACAGAAAAGGAAAATAACAAATGTTGGAGGGGATGTGTGAAAATTAAAACACTAAGGTACTATTGGTGATATTGTATACTGATTCAACCATCCCGGAAAGCAATCCGAAACTATAGCCAAAGGGTTGTAAAACCATGCATACGCTTTGACCAAGCAATACCACTACTAGGTCTGTATCCCAAAGCAACCAAAAAAACCCAAAAGGTAAAGGACCTAAGTGTACAAAAATATTTATAGCAGCTCTTTTATTGGTGGCAAAGGATCGGAAATTGAAGGGATATATATCAATTGGGGAATGGCTGAACAAGTTGTTGTATGTGATTGTGATAGAATACTATTGTGCTTTAAGAAATGATGGGGGGCAGTTAGATGGTGAAGTGGATAAAACACCAACCATGGAGTCAGGAGGACCTGAGTTCAAATTCAGCCTCAGACACTAGCTGTGTGACCCGGGCAAGTCATTGGAGGCAGGTAGGCAGCACAGTGGATACAGCTCTGGCCTTGGAGTCAGGAGGACCTGAGTTCAAATCTGGCCTTAGACATTTGATACTAACTAGCTGTGTGACCCTGGGCAAGTTACTTAATCCCAACTGCCTCGCAAAAAAAAAAAAATGATGAACAGGATGCTCCCAGAAAAAATAAGGAAAGAATTACATGAGCTGGTGCAAAGTGAAATGAGCAGAACCAGAACATTGTATACAGTAATAGCAATATTGTATGATGATCTATTGTTAATAATGTAGCTATTCTCAACCATACAATGATCCAAGACAATTCTGTAGGATTTATTTATGATGAAAGATGCTGTCCATCTCCAGAGAAAGAATTGGTAGAGCCTGAATGCAGAACAAAGATATTTTTCTTTACTTTATTTTTCTTGGTTTTTTTTTGTCTGTGTTTTCTTTCATAGAATGACTTACATGGAAATGTGTTTTGCATGACTACACATGTATAACCTATGTAAAATTACATGCCTTCTAAATGGGGCAGAGGGGAAGGAGGGAGAGAATTTGAAACTCAAAATTTGAAAATAAAAGAATGTTGACATTGTTTTTACATGTAATTGGGAAAAAATAAAACATTAAATAAGATTTTTAAAAAAATCTTTCTCCCAGTGAGCCTTTGTCTGGAACAAAGGAAAAAAAAAACTAAACAAAACCTAATAACACAGCAATTCTATCTGACAGCGTAAACAACATTCCACATCCACAATCCCAAATCTTTCCAATCAAAGAAGACAGAACAGTTTCTCATTTTTAGAGACAAGCCCAATTTGAATGAACCAAGGCAGAGTGTTTCAGAACAAAGATTTCATGGCCACTTTTGCTGACAATATGAATAGGACACAATGCATTTCTACAACAATGGGAAGTGGTTACATAGAACAACTAACTGGTGTAGAGTGTCACTGAACCTGCCCACTAGACCTAGACTGGAGCAACATTCTCTATGACCCACAGTTTAAGAAGTGCTCAAGGGGTCAGAAGTGGAAAACGTTTAAGAAGCCCTGCTAAAGGAGCGAACTAAATAAATAATACCTAAAATGATGTTTAGGTATCCACAGTCCAATTACAAAATGAAGGACCCAAACATAGGAAAATATGACTAAATTATCACAGGTATCTACTACATAGTGTTCTAGAAGAGGTCAGAGCCTTTTCCAAGCTATTAACACAATTAAGGGGAGACACTAAGACCTCTAGCATAGCATCCTATTTTGTTCAGTGTTTTTTTTAATGACTTTTTATAATTTTCTATCACCAGCACAAAGAGTTAAATTCTAGAGCTCAAAGACTATTTTAGTGAACTGTTTAAAAAACAAATTTTAAAGAGACTGCTCAAATTTTACTTGGCATACTTGGTAATTTGGAGCTGATTTTAGTAAGATATTTTTAGATTATAACTTCTCTGCTGAAGAATTGTTTATAGTGGTTATTCATATTTAATAAAAATAATGTTAATTCTGAGATGGGGGAATTAAATGAGTCATCTAGGAGAACGATTATAAAGCCCCAATCACTGTTTTACAGTAATTGAAACATTACTAATAATTATGTGTATAAGTGCTGCCTGTTAGTAAATGAAGTTCCCAGTTTGAATGCTCAGGGATTTAGAAGAAGAATTGGAAATAAATGTAATTTTCTTTTAAAAAAATAAAATGTGATGATAAAAATAATGGCATGGGATGAGTTTCTCAGTGTAAACAGGAGATCTGGAGCCTCCCACTGCTTCCGTCTCTTTCTCCCTCTTCTAAGTCATTCTCAATAAGTACAGACTCATCTCGGTACAGCAATAGACAAGGTGAAGCAAGAAATCTACAGCTCGAAGGCACTGCAGGGGTAATCTTGTCTAATCACTTCTTTTCAGAGGAGGAAACAGGCCACCCCAGGGCTGTGAAGTGACTTTCCCAAGGTCACACGGAGGGTCATAGATGTTGATTTGGAAGGCACCATACAGGTCATTTTGTACATCCCTCTTATTGTAGGGAAAACTGAGACCCAAAGGAGGTAAGGTACCTTGCCTGTGGTCACATAGGTGGTTAAGTATCAGAAGGCAGGATTTGAACACAGGTCCTGTGGCTCCAGCCTCAGCCCTTAGATTCCCCCTCCTGTGGGACATGTCCTCCATGGGACTGCCATGACTCCTATGTGAACAAGTATTCAAAAAACCTGGGCTCTAGACTAGTCTCTGTCACAAAGTTCTTACACACAACAATGATGGGGTCATTTAGCCGCTTTGCCCTGAATTTCCTCATTTATAAGAGAGGGTTATTTTGTGGATCAAATACAATAATGGCTCTGTATGCCCACAACAAAGCATAAAGTGCTCTACAGAAAGACCAGAGCTACTACTAATTGCCAAGCTTGAAATGCTAATGAATTCCTACTGGAAGATGTGCCCATGGCGAGAGCTGGAGAAAACACAAATCAGTGTTACCCAACAGGTGATATTGAGAATATAAAAGTACTGTTGCCAACACTGTTAAAAACATGAAAGCAATGCATAATTAGAGAACAGTATTAAGGTAAAAGGAGTACTAATAACATATGGAAAAACTCATTCCAAGAAATGTATGTGTTAAGATAGTGGTTGAATCTAGGTTATGTCTACATCATAAATGCAAAGAAGATTCATACCTACATTGGAAATGAAAATGTCACATATTTGTAACTATCAACAAACTTACGTGCATTTGGGGAAGAGAAATCTGTTTCAGTGGTATTTTTCAGGTCATCTTTACAATCCAGTTATAATCATCCGAATCAGGCTACCATGAACTGAAGTCACATTGTATAAACTAGACTAATGAGAGCTCTAGCTGTTTCAGGGCTTTTAAAGAAAAGGCTGGCAAATGATTGTCAACCTCAATGAAAAAGAATGGGGAAAAGCTCATCTCTTTATAGTTTCAGTGGGTGGGAACAATTTAACTTCAAGGAAAAGTTATCAAAAAACTAGAGATGGTTATTGCACATTTATTTATGAATATTTAATTGGAGCTCAGAGAACTGGCAGGATTTCAAGCTGTTGATCACAGATTTCTAAATGCATTTTAGCTAATGGGTGTGTAAAATTATGCCTATCTTGTCTCAGATAAATGTCTAATTAAAAGTCCTGTGGGGGGTGGGGTGAGGAGAGGGCCCTTTCACAGCATTACTAGGTGAAAAAATAATATGGAACTGCGTACAATGCTCAGAAGTTATTGTATATTCCCCATCTGGAGATGAGCAGCCCAGGTAAATCAATTTTTCTCATTTAAAACAATATTTTTGCTGTACCCGGAATACAATAGTTGATTTTCAGAGAGGTTCAATTTACCTAAATTGATATGTGAGCTTACTGAGGCATAAGGGGAGCAAAGATTTTTTTTCCTTTCCATATGACACAATGAATTTCTAAATTCAGATTTGAAATAAAAAGTACCAGGTAAATCCTAGGATTTATATGGCTTGAGAGAAACACTCTAAATTAGACCCAGATTCAAAGTTCATCTCTGAGCTCCCATCCACATTTATACTATATCTACAAAGCACAGCCAGATAGGAGTTACCAAAAAGAATTAAGAGAGTCTGGTAGAGAGTAGTGGGCTGTAAGATTAATGTGAGTCAACAGTGTGATTCATCAGCAAAGAAAACAAATGTGATTGGAAGCTGTGTTAAGAGAGAAAGGCAGGTCTAGGACTACAGAGTTACTAGTAGGCCCTCCATCCCCTGCTCTAAGTAGACCACTGCATATCAGAGGTAGGATTCCATTGAAGGTCTTTCTGACTTGGAGGTCAAGGTTGGCTCTCTATCAAGTAGCTCCCACATTGCCTTTCATCAGGTTTTCATGATACTAACCAAATACAGATGTGTCCCTTTTAAGAAAAATTGGCATACAAAAATCCATAATTGTAAAAGAGATAAATTACAAAATCACGGAAAGGTAGGGCTTAGAGGTCATCTAGTTGACCCCTACTCCATTTCACAGATGAAGAAACTGAGGCAGAGAATAGGAAGTGATATGCTCAAGATTGCAAACTGAATCTTGATGTTCTGATTTCAAGTCTTTCCAACACATCATGTTTTATTATGTTTTACAAAGAGATTCTCTACCTTACAAAAGGATCCACAGCAGATTTCCTTTCATCAGTCTTTGTCTTACAGAAAAATAAGATTCGAGTCATACTTAAATATGAATTCATTCCAGTTTGATTTGCTTATAACACTTTCATTGAATTTCTCCTTTGAACTTACTTACATCCTAACTTGTATTATCGTTATTTGTTCACATGTTTAAGATGGTAAGCCATATGTGCGTGAATGCTCTTCGAGTGTGTGGCAAGTGAATTTTTTTAGGAGAGGGGGCTGTTTATATAAACAATTTGATTATATTTTAAAACTAAATATTCTAAAATTCATGCACTAGCTCACAGTCTGGGACAGACAAGTGCAAACAACTATAAACAAATAAGTTATGTGGGATAAAATGGAGATAATCAACAGAGGGAAGGGAATGAGGCAGATAAGTAACTGGGAAGATAAAATAAAATGGATTGTGGCAAGTTTCCTATGGGATTTCAGCAAGGATATGAAGGAAATCCTGGAAGCCAAGAAGTAGAGATGAGGAAGGAACACCTTCCAGGCATTAGGGATAGCCAGTAAAAAAGCCTGGAGCCTGGAGATGAAGTGTCTTGTTCAAGGAACAGCAAGGAGGCCAGTGTCACTGGAGGGCAGAGTATGTGAGGGGGTGCAAGATGTAGGAAGACCAGAAATATAAGAGGGAACTAGGCTCTGGAGGGCTTTAAAAGCCTGAGGGTTTTATTTTTGTTCCTGGAGGTAATAAAGAACCCTTGGGGTATAGTGAGTATGGGAAGACATGGTAATGCTTATTCCATGATTTGTAATCCTATTACATCACCCAAAGAATTTTGGTGTTAAAAGACAGGCCTTTCTTCCAGAGAGATGTCTGAGATCATGAAAAGAACTCTGTCATTTCCCAAAGGCCATCCAAACCATTGTTCCTCTCCTGGTGAATTCTAGCCTCAGCTTACTATCCCCTTACTATGTCTGTCCAAGATATTTCATATACTGATGCACAAGCTCTATGGTTTGTCCATCCAACTGCATGCATATTATTGTGTGAACAACTGATACATTTATTAAAATAGAAAACCATTTTATGACTTTCCAGAGCTTGGTCAATACCGTAATTGGAAGCAGCTATCTAGTCCTCCAGTCATCAACAAAGGAATTTTTTTTTAATGGAATAGAGTCAAGATCATATAAGCCATTAAAAAGGACTTTCTGTTCTTTACAGACCATAATGCAACATAAATAGTAATTGGTTCAGGGAGCATGATCAAAAAACATAGACAGATGTAAAATGAAGATTGATGGAGACTTAACAGTGAAATCTTAAATAATGAGTGAATCAAAAAACAAATGATAGAAATAATTCATAATTATATGAAAGAAAATAATAATAATGAAACAACATACCAAAATTTGGGGGATGCAGCTAAATCCTGAGAGGATTATGGTTGTCGTTCAATCATTTCACTCTTGTTCGACTCTTCATGCCCCATTAAATAAAATAGAAAAGGGCTGTTTTCTTTTCTCTTTTTATACTATTTCACTTGATGATCTCATCAGCTCTCATGAATTCAATTATTACCTCTAACCTCACCTCAAACTGGATATCCTATAGACTGAATTCCTTATGATGAGGGGCTCTGTTTTGCCTTTCTTTGTATCCCCAGCTATTAGCACAGTGCTTGGCACAGAGCAGGCACTTAATAATTGCTTATTAACTGACTGACTGGAAAGACTTAATGAAATGAATATGCATTTTTTAAAGTTAGGAGAATAAATAAGCAAGCTGAAAATAAGCACAAAAGAAGAAACAATGAAAATTAGAGGAAAAATAGGAAAAAACAGTAACCAAAAAAACTATACAAATGATAAACAAAACTGAAAGTTAGCTCTTTGAAAAGACTGACAAACTTCTGGACAACCTCTTTTTAAAAAAGGATAGAAAATTCAATCAACAAAATGGTAAATGAACAAATTAAAATCACAATAAAGCCAGAAGAAATAAAAAGAATTATGCGAACCTACTATGCTCCTTCATAGACTAAGAAAATTGATAACACAGAAGAAATAGAGAAATAGTTTCAAAAACAGAAAATTCTCAAAGAAAGAAAAGATCAAACATATTTATTAAATAATCTGATCTCAGAAAGGGAAATAGAATTAATGATAAAGAGACAACCAAAGAAAGAAAAACTTTGGTCCCTGATGAATTCTATCAAACTCTAAGAGAACAAATACCAATATTATACAAATTATTCTCAAAAAATTGAGAATGAAAACACACTACCAGAATCCTTTTACTAAATATAGTCCTAATACCTAAAACACAGATGGATAAAACACAGGAGAACTACAGACCATCATTAATGAATACTGATTAATAATGCTAAATAAAATCTTGTCAGACCACAGCAATTCGTCTAACATATAATTCATTATGACCAGGTTGGATTCATACCATGGATGAAAAGATAGTTTAACACTAGGAAAACAATTAACACAATTAATCAAAACAAAACCATCCCTACCCACATGATTATCTTAATAGCTGAAAAAAAAAAACCTTTGATAAAGTACAACTTTTATATGCTAAAAATCCACAAAGTTGGCAGAAAGGGCCCTTTTTTAACATCACAAAAAGCACCTAAATAAAACCAAAAGCAAGTATTATGTGCAATGGGGATGGATGGGAATCTTTCCCAATAAACAAAAGAGTAAAAGCTGGGATACTTATAATCTAGCCACTGCTCAGATTTTCACAATCTAGCCAATAGCCCAAAGATGCTCAGATTCCTTAAGAGTCTAGCTAATATGACGAATCTTCAACTAACCTTGTTTTTGGCTGAAAGAAGGCTTGGGTCGAATTCTTTCAGGCAGGACCCACATGTCGTGATTTTGGGATTCCAGGACCCCTAACCTCTAGAACTCATCATATGGTTCCCCAACTGGGAAAAACTGCCTATACCAAGCTCTTCACCAGCCAGGACTGGAAGGTACGTAAGCCTCCCCTCTTCCCCTAAACCCTTTTTTTGTCCTGCAATAGGGTGGATTTCCAAGCAACTAGAAAGGTTTGGCTTGGAAGTGCTTTTCAGGCCTGACCTCTCAGGTCCCATTAGGTCAGACAGCTACAAAGTTGTCTTGAACTCAGCCTGACGCTCTCAGGCTCTCGGTCCAGTGGTTCTATTCAAGACCATGGACGTGGGCACACCTTCCGACTCCCTATCTGGAAGCGTAGGCCCAATCCTCTCAATTCTCTCAGCGCCAAAGACTTGGGAAAACTTAACATACTTCTTTGGCCGTTTGGTTTTTTTGTCTGTTTCCCAAGTCTTATTCCTAAATCCTCCTTTAAGGAGGGAGGGACTTTCAGTCCCTACCCCAGCAAAGGGTCAATCCTCTTCATTTCCTGAAGATTCTCCTTTGGGCTGTCTTTTACGAAATTGGGAAAAATTTAGTTTCTCTAAAGAACTAAAAAAGACAAAGCTGGTGTTCTTTTGCAACACTGTTTGGCCTCAGTATCACCTAGGAAATTAAGAGTCATGGCCCGTTTTGGGGACATTATAGCAAAATACACTCTCAGAGTTAAAATGATATTGTAGCAGAGAAGGAAAATGGGTAGAGATTGCCTACATAATGACTTTTGTTGAACTTTCTCGGGACCCCATTCTCAGAAAAGATTGTAGGATGCTCATAGCTACAGCCACCCCACAAATGGGGAATGGGGATCAACTAGACTTTTTGGATGACCCACTTATGGCCCCCAGTGCTCGAGCACCCCCCTTTTCCCATTCTCCTTTAACACCTCCTCCCCAGTCTCGATAGTATCTACTCCCCTGACCCCTTCTGCTCCTCTGATGCCAGCTGATATTTCCCCTTGCCAGCTGGATCCCCTGGCTTTGCAGTCCAGTCCAGTTTAGCCAGCATTCCCCAGTCCCTCACTCAAAAAAAGTGGGACTTCCTATCTCCCTTCTTCCCTAGCCCCATTTCCCACAGTGCCTTCAGGGCTTTTTCCCCTAAGAGAAGTTCCTGCCTTGCCCAATGGGACAATTAGGGTACGTGTTCCATTCTCCATTTCAAACCTCATTCGGGTCAAAGAGAAAATGGAGCAATATTCAGAAGATCCCACTAAGATTACTGAGGGCTTTAGGGACGTGTCCCTACAATTTGAGCTTTCTTGGGGTGATCTGCATATCCTCTTCTCCACCTGTTGTACCACTGAAGAGAAGAGGAGAATCTGAGAACAGGCCCAAAAGTTTGGGGATCATTTTGCTACCAATAACCCCACAAAATACCCCCCAGGAACAGCTGCTGTTCCCACTACTGACCCAGGATGGGATTATCAGAAGAGTGAGGATAGGGCAAAGAGAGACCACACGGTAATTTGCCTGTTAGAAGGACTAAGAACTGCATTTCAAAAGCAAGTAAATTTTCAAAAAATAAAGGAAATTACTCAGGGAGAAAAGGAAAACCATGCCCTTTTCCAAGACAGGTTAGTAGAAGCTATTAAAAAGTATACGAATTTAGATCCCAACTCTATAGAAGGGGTAGCAATCCTTAGCATGCATTTCATTAATCAGTCTGCCCCAGATATTAGGAGGAAACTGCAGAAATTGGCAATGGGACCCTAAACACCTCAGGCCCAATTACTGGAGATGGCCTTTGGAGTTTTTAACAACAGAGACTTAGGAACAGCAGAGGAAAGAAAAAGAAGGGAAAGGGCTAGAGACACAGAATATGCTCAATTCCTGACTGCTGCCACAGCCAGGAAAAGACCCAAAGGTGCTCCTGGCAACTCTGGAAGTAGGAAAACCTGCTTTTGATGCCACCAGGAGGGTCACTCATCCAAGAAGTGCCCCTCCAGGGCGTCTCCTCAGAGGAAGCCCGTCAACTTGGGCAGTGAGGGCCACAAGGAGGCCCGCTGGTCCAAGGAATGCCCCTCCAGGTCACCCCCCCATAGGGAGCCCCCATGACCAATGCCTCTGGGACTGTGCCCAAGATGTGACCAGGAGAGACAATGGAGAGAAATTCCATTTAAAATAACTACAAAATACCTAAAATATTTGGGAATCAATATACTAAAGCATACAAAATTCTAGTATAGATTTTGATTACAAACAATTGCTCTTGAAAGAAATAAAAAATGTAAATAGCTAGAGAAATATTCAGCACCAATGGCTGATAACTAAATGAAAGACTAGCCATTTTCTCTAATCCTCATGACTTCTCAAACCTCTCCAAGACAAAAACTACACACAAGCGATAAAGCAATTTCAGCTTTCTCCATGATATAAACAAGGAACAGAGGAAATTATACATGAAGTAAATTATTTAGATTCCATGAAATTGAAAAGGTTCCTCACAAACAAAATTAATGCAGCTAATAAAGGAAATAGGTGAATAGGGGAAAAAAATCTGTATCCATTTTTTTTTCAGATAAGGTTTTGGAGATATACATATGTATGAATATATATGTGCATATATATATATATACTATGTATATATATATAATATGTATGTATATGTATGTATACATATATTATATACATACATATACAATCAAAAGTCATTCCACAATAGATAAGTGGTCAAAGACATAAGCAGTTAGAGGATGCAGTAGAAAGAGTGCTGGACCTGGAGTCAGGAGGACTTGAGTTCACATCCAGCCTCAGATACTTACTAGCTGTTGTGACCTTGAACAAGTCACTAAACCTCTATCTTTCTCAGTTTCTTTATTTCTAAAGTGGAGATAACAGTACTTACTTCCCTATCTTTACAATGAGGATAAAAAGAGATATTTGTAAAGTTCTTTGTAAAACCTTAAAGTGCTAAATAAATGTGAGTTGTTACAATTTTCAAAAGAAGAATTGCAAACTATTCAAAACCATAGGAAAGAATGCTCAAAATCATTAGTAACAAGAGAAATGTGAATCCAAATAACCCCAAGAATTAACCTTACACCCTGTAAGTTGTCAGATGACAAAAGATAGGAATAATTAATGCTGGAGGGGTTGTAGGAAGATATGCACATTAGCACATTGTTAAAAGAACGGTGCATTGGCACAACCATTTTGGAAAGCAATTTGGAATTATGCAAATAAAGTGAATAATATTTCTATACCCTTTATCCCAGAGATTCCATTACTGGGCATAGTTGTCAAAGAGGCCACTGATGAAAAGTTCCCAAATATACCAAAATGATTATTGCAGTACTTTTTGTGGCAGCAAAGACTTGAAAACAAAGTAGATATCCATTGATGGGGTGTATGGCTAACCAAATTGTGGTAAATGAATGCAATGGAATATTACTGAGCTGTAAGAAATGACAACTATGATGAATACAGAGAAGTATGGACAGATTTATATGGACTGATACAGAATGAATTAAACAGAACCATGAAAACAATATCAACAGAAACTAAAACAACTTAAATGGAAAAAATGACTTCCACAAAACTATCAAAAGTGAATGCTACAGAATTATAAAGACCAGAAGAGATATGAGAAGACATATCTCGCTACTAAATTGTAGAGATGGAAGGTCCATGGGGGTGAAATTTTGCACATATTTTCAGAACTTTTCAAAGTATTGATTGATTTTTCTGATTTTTAAAATCTTCTTCCTCTTTTTCTTTATTTTTTTTCTTTAAAAACATTCTTTGTTACATGGGATGGCTCTCTGGGAGGTGAAAGAGGAAGGTAGACAGAAAAAAAGGCCATTAAAAACCAAAATATATAAACAAAATTTATTTTAGAAATTAAAAATCTACACAAAAATTCTCTATGAAGAAGATTAACAATTAATACCCAAGTAAATACACTGCAAGTGTTTAGAAGAAACTGAAAAGGCTTAAATCCTTTTTTCAATCAAATGTTGATGTGACGTGAGGGAAAGAAAAAAAGAAAGGAGAGGAATATGTATCAAAGAACAACAGAAGACAAAGTAGAGAAATCTACATTCCAGAAATAAAACCATAAAAGTGTACTTTTGAGAGCTACACTCTTACTTCTGAAAACAAACCTAGAGCATAACAGAAGCATATTTTCCTATTAATTTTCTTTTTAAATTGTATTTATTCATTTTACACACATTTATTATATGTTCTACTTCCCCTCCTCCACACAATTAAACAGTAAACAATAAAATAAAAATAAAAATATTTTAACTGAAGTGCATAGTCCAGCCAAACAGATTCCTTAATTGGCCTTGTCCAAAACATAAGTCTCATTCTACAGCCTGAGCCCTTCACCTCTGTGGAAGGGTTTGAATAGTATCCTTCATTTTCATTCCTCTGGCACAACGGTTTATCATGGCACAGCTCACAATTCTAGTCTTTCAAAGTTATTATTCTTTATAATGTTGTTGTCATTATATAAATTATTCTCCTAGTTCAACTCATTTCACTGTATATAAGTTCACTGAGGTCTTCCCAGTATCCTCTGAAAATGTCTCTTTCATCATTCCTTATGGCTCAATAATATTCCATTACATTCACATACAATAATGTTTAGCCATTCCCCAATATGTGAGCATCACCTTAGTTTCCATTCTTTCACTACTGCAAAAAGAGCTACTACAAATATATTTTTTTATATATATAGGTCTCTTTCCTCTTTCTTTGATCTCTTTGAGGGTAGTAGCAGTATCACTATATCAAAGGCTATGGGCAGTTTAGTGACTCTGGGAACATAGATTCGAAATAAGCAGATATCATAGCAGAAGGAAATTTACTTAGGTCCTAAGAGTTGGGACCTGAACATCTGCCTGATTAAGATGAAAGGGTAGCCAGTTACATTCATTCTATGAATCCTGTATTTCTTTTAAATTGACATTCTCTTAAAATGTGATTTTGCTCTACTTTATTGTTGACCCTCGGGTTTTACCCAGAGCAAAAGATAAAGCCATTTTTTAATTACAAAAATAAAGCCCAGTCAGAGAGAAGTCAAAAGCAGGGTTTTCAAGATGAAAGGCTAGAGCTGTTGGTAGTGATCATAAATATATATTGTTTATACTTCTCATATTGGGTTAATCATGTTTGTCTTAACTAGGTCATTATGCTCTTATTAAAGGCCCTCCTTTAATACACCCTATGAGAGACTTCGAGTATAACTTACACACATATGTGATTGACATTTGTGCTTTCTAGAGCCAAGTAGAACAGACCTAACCCCACTACAATATGCTGACCTTCAAGTACCTGAAGGTGGCCATAATGTTTCTTTCATCAGTAGCCACCTCACATAACCTTGCATATGTCTTTACTAGGTAAACGTGATACCTAGTTTTTCTGATTGATCCTTCTATGATATGGACTCTAGGCTTCACTATCCAAGATTGTACCACCAGCAAGGTCCCAAATTATGCCCCCCTCATCCCTTGCCCAGGCTATATTTAGAGTAGAAAACTCCAGATCAAGGAAGTTACTCCTTAGAGATAGGAGAAAGAAGGGATTATTGTCACATTTTTAAATGGAGTGCATTCAAGATGCTTCCAGATATCCTGCTTTCAAAGCTTGCCCTTTTTTGGTAAGACAAGCCAGTGGTTTACTTTTTGAGCTCCAACTTTCACTAGAAGTTATTTTTTATCTATGAGAAATTCATTAAAAGAATCTAAAAGGACTAAGTTCCCTGGGAGCCCTCTTTTGTTTTAGCCTCCTAGAGAGAAGTCAACATTATGGCAACTTACACTTCAAGAAGGTACAGACACAAGCACTTTTATCATTCTGCACAATGAAAACCATTTAGCTCCAGAGAACGATGCTATTGAACCCACACTGTAAATATTATCCTTCTGCATTTTAAATTTAACTCCAAGTTGTTCACTACTCACTGACACCAGAAACCTAAAGAGGAAATGAGATCAAAAGAACGAAGCAAGAGGGAAAAAAAGGAGAAATGCAGGGACTTTGGTCAGAGGCAGCTAGGTGGCAGAGCAGATGCAGTGTTGACCTGGAGTCAGGAAGTCCTGCATTTGAGTTGGACCTCTCACAATGCCTAATTGAATGACTTGGGATAAGTCACCTTATCTCTCTAGGCCTCAGTTTCCTAATCTGTAAAATGAGGGGTTTAACTTGATGGCTTTAAAGTTTACTTCTAGATCTAAAGTTATGGTTCCATGATTCCCATAATTTATCATGAAATGCAACTGACAAGGTTGTGTGAGCATTACTGTGTCAGTGGCCATTGGCTCCCACCTAATCACTAGCTGGTAGCATTTGCAGAAAATACCAACCTCTTCCTTTTCTCCTTCTCTGACATGTGTATAGAGGCTATCAGGCACAATCTCACTTACTGAATTATGTGGTCCCTTGCTGAAACATCAAAGACCTCCATAGTGTTTTTACTTAGAATCTGCAAAGCCTCATTAGACAAAAAGTAAAATGACAGTAGTGAGGGGGCAGCTAGGTGGTGCTGTAGTAGATAAGAGTACTGGACCTGGAGTCAGGAAGATTCATCTTCCTGAGTTCAAATCTGGCCCCAGACAATTCCTAGCTGTGTGACCTCAGGCAAGTCACTTCATCCTGCTTGCTTCAATTTCCTCATCTGTGAAATGAGCTGGAGAAGAAAACGGCAAACCACTGCAGTATCTTTGTCAAGAAAACCCCAAATGAGGTCAAAAAGAGTCAGACACGAATAAACTACAAAAAGTGTGCCATTCTATTTCAAAGTTTGTCATTTTTGTCATTGTGAATCTTGATTTCTTGTGTTTTGGCACAATGGCAATAATTTGCCTCCACCTCAATATAGAGGAGGATATGGCAATCTTGAAAAGGATTTAAAAGAAAAACATTTAAAGGTCCATATAATCCAAGCTATGGTTTTTCCAGCAGCAATATATGGCTGTGAGAGTTGGACTATAAGGATAGCTGAGTGCCACAGAATTGACACTTTGAAATTGTGGTGCCAGAGAAGACTTTTGAGAATCCCTTGGAAGGCAAGTAGATCAAATTAGTTAATATTTAAAGAAATTAATTCAGACTATTCCCTGGATGGTCAAATACTGTACTTTGGCCAGATAATGAGATGACAGGACTCATTGTAAAAGACCTTGATGTTGGGAAAGATTGAAGGCAAAAGGAAAAGGGGACAGCAGAGGATGAGATGGACAGGTAGTGTCATGAAAACAACAAATATGAACTTGGACAGACTTTGGGAGATAGTGGAGGATAGAAGGGCCTGGTGGGCTGTGGTCCATGGGTCATGAAAAGTTGGACATGACTGAACAAACAAAAAATCCAGAGTAAAAAACTGGAGTGGTTTGCCACTTCCTTCTCCAGCTCATCTGACAGATGAGGAAACTGAGGCAGAGTTAAGTGACTTATGCTAGGTTAAACAGCTAGTAAGTGTTTGAAGGCAGATTTGAATTCAGGAAGATGAGTCTTCCTGATTCCAGGCCTGGAACTCTAATTATCCACTGCAACTCCACCTAACTGAACATAGATAATGTTTTTATGTGGTTTTCTAAGTCAGTATGCACCTGCAGGGATCCTTGTGTATGATTTAGTGGCCTTAATTTCTATTTGGGTTTGACACCACTGGCCTACAGCATTTGTTTTCCTTTTCAAATCCTTGTCCCATTGCTTCCTCATTGTGTCATTATCCTACCAAAATAAGGATTTATTTTTTCAAAAAAAAAAATCTTCACCTTGATGAATAGTTCCTTATTTCTGATTTAGAGCAGCTCCTCTAACATAAAACGTACATTGCTACCTGCTCTACCCCTTCCTACAACAAAACGGCCAATTTTTTTTTTTTACCCTGGATGTTTGTTTGTTCTGATCACTCTCCTTTAGACATGATCCAGCTTTATCGTTTCATTCCTTGGTAAGTAGACTTCACTTGTAGAATTTTATGCCATAATATCCTACTATTTTTGTCTGAACAGTTTGAAGTCTTCTTTCCAAAAATCTAGGGTGTGTATCAGATTATGTCTGGTTTTCTTCTTCCCTAACACAAATGTTAAGAGGAATATAAATATTAATTTGGAGTCCTTCCAACTTTCCTATCATTTCTATTTCAAGATCCAATTCTTCTTTGTGAAAAGAATCAGGTGAAGACAGAAACTAGGCATAATAGACCAACATCTCACACTACATACCAAGATAGGCTCAAAAGGGAGAAATCATTTAGACATAAAGGGTGATATCATAAGTAAATTAGGGGAGCATGGAAAATCTACCTGTCAGATCTATGGATAAGGGAAGAGTTTAAGACAAAACTAGAGATAGAGAACACCACAGTCTATAAAATGGATAACTTTGCATGAAATTTAAAAAAGCTTTTGCACAAACAAAACAACGTCAAAATTAGAAGCAAAATAGGAAAATGAGAAAAAAGTTCATAGCAAGTTTCTCTGATAAAGGCCTCATTTCTCAAATATATAGAGAATTGAGGCAAATTTATAAAAATTAGAGCCTTTCCCCAGTTAATCAAAGGTCAAAGGATATGAACAGTCAGTATTCAGAAGAAGAAAGCAAAGCTATCAATAGTCACATAAAAAATGCTCTAAATCACTACTGATTAGAGAAATGCAACTTAAAACAACTCTGAGATGCCACCTCACACCTATCACACTGGCAAACATTAGAGGAAAGGAAAATGATAAATGCTGGAGGGGATGAAGAAAAATTGGGACATTAATGCACTGTCAGTGGAGTTGTGAACTGGTCCAACCATTCTGGAGAGCAAATTGGAACTATGTCCAAAGGATTATAAAACCATGCATACTCTTTGACCCAGCAATACCACTACTAGGTCTGCATGTCAAAGAGATCAATGAAAATGGAAAGAGACCTATTTGTATAAAAATATTTATAACAGCTTTTTGTGGTAGCAGCAAATTAGAAATTGAAGGGATGACCATTAATTGGGGAAGGGCTAAACATGTTGTGGTATATGATTATGATGGAATATTATTGTGCTATAAGAAAAGACAAGCAGGGAAGTTTCAGAAAAACCTGGGAAGACTTATATGAACTCATGGAAAGTGAAGTGAGCAGAGCCAGGAGAACATTGTAACGATAACAGCAATACTGTAAGAATGATCAACTGTGAAAGATATAGCTATTTTCAGCAATACAATGATCTAAGACAATTCCCAAAGGACTTATAATGAAAAATGCTATCCTCTTCTAAGAGAGAGAACTGATAAATTCTGAATGCAGATTGAAATACATTTTTACTACTCCCTTTATTTTTATTGTTTTACTTTTTATTTTCTTTTGCAACATGGCTAATATGGAAATATGTTTTGTATGACTTCACATATATAACTGTTTATCAAATTGCTTGCCTTCTCAAGGAAGGGAGAGAAGTGGGAGAGAGGGAGAGAATTTGGAACTCAATTTTATTAAATGGTTGTTAAAAGTTTTTTTTACATGTCATTGGTAAATATTTAACATAATAACAAAAATAATTTTTAAAAAGAAAGAAAGAAAGAATCAGGTGTAGACCACTTTCTATTATTTGCAAGAATGAGGGATTATGGATGTGGTCCAGTGAACATGCTGTCAGATTTGGTTAATGTCTTAGCTAGTTCTGCTAAAATGCTTTATTACCTTTCTTTTTATATTCTTTGTTACAGAAGGAGGTAGATTTAGAAATTAGAGATTTAGAAATGAAGGTTATGTTAAAATAAAGGATATCAATAAAGAGTGAAAATAAGAAAAATAAAATCTAAGGTAGCTAATGAAAAAAGTCAGGTACACAGTAGCATTCCTCCTTGTTGCTTTTACCATCTATTGAAGCATTAAATTATCATTAAGGCAAGCCACAGAATCATGAGTTACCCTGCTTTGGGCAGAGAAATCCAAAAAATATGTAGGGAGCCTCTTTCCTACCTATTATTATTATTGTTATTATTATTGTATACCAGACTGTGCTGCTTGGCTTGTGATCTATTTCCCAAACTCACTGATTTCTTCCCTTCTGTTCAAGGGCTTTGGTCTCCAGAGATCCTCACCCAAATACCACTTTCCAATCATGTTTCTCTCTTTTGTTTTTTGGATTTTTTTCGTATGAATATATCTTCTTAGCAGGTAGTTATATTCCCCCCTATCCATTTACCTATCATGTTAATTTTTAATAAGATAAACTATTTAAGACCCATATTCCAATCATGGATGTCATCCCCCCAAGTCTCAGTGAACCTATGAGATCAAAGTCACTTCCCTGTTAGGATCTCTTAGTGATCTCTGTGTGTTTCCTTTACTTAATGAGTTGGTGTACAAATACCTGAGGCCATGATTTTCATTGCTGGCTACTTTCTTGGATTTTGTCTCCTCTGAACTTCTATAATTCTTCTTCATATGTTAACAACTAACCTTTATCACATATATCTTGATAAATATAGGTAGGTGATCGATACTCTTCTGCTCTCTTCTCTTTAGTTTCAGACTTTCTTAACTAGATTTGCAAGATTCTTGGCAAATACATTTTATCAGCCCTTCGTAGGTACACTTCGACCCAGATCTGAGAGTAGCCAGTCTTCACTGGCTTCTGTAGCTGAAAAACAGTCATGCTACATTGGTTAACCTTCTAATTATAAGCCTCTCCGTGGTTAATGAGGCTGGTCCTCTACTGGCAGTCACAAAGTCCATTTCTGTATGTGGAATTGAAGCTGTTCCTGTTTGGTAGGACCAACCAGAATTTGCCTGGATTTCTGAAGTAGGGTGTTTAGGTTGATACTAAGAAATTCACGGGGGAAAGTAACTAAATAAGCTGAATGATTCAAACGAAAAGAAAGGAGGAAAGAAAGGAAGAGTTCATTAAAGAATAATTACCTCATTTCTCTTCAGGTTGAGAGTAAACCTGACGTATCATTTGTGGAATAAGGTTGCAAACTATTCAACTTCCTTGGCCACACTCATGGTCTATCAAATGGTAGGATGATGTAGTTAAATAAAATGACAGATGCCTACCTTTGCTAATATACCGGCAAGGACATGTTCTTTAGCATCAAACAATGAAAAAATGATGGCTGCCCTACAGTGCCTATTCATAATTTGGTCTCTTATCTTTTAGAGTAAGCTGGGCCTTAGCTCAAATAGTTGAATTGTTAGGTTTCAGTTTGTGTCCTGAGGTACTTTGTAAAACTTTCTATTTTTATTTTGTAAAAGGATCCTAGGAAGGAAATAAGTGTGTGCCACTGAAAACTCTCCTTTAACACTGTGTTTATGCATGTTTCAATGTTTTTTTTTCTGAATTTTAACAGCTTCAAGTCAAGATTTTCAGTGTGCACTTACTGAATTTATGATGACTATTCTTTCAAGGTTTTAATCAAATCATATGCAATATGTCTAATGAACCAAGAGAGAGAGAAAAATTCTAGAAAGGCAAAAAGTAACATCTTTGTATTAAAAATACACAATCAGAAAAATGCCCTACTTTTGCAGTGTTCCTAATAAAACATTAAATCTAAATCAGAGATCTTTTGCTATAACATTTAATAAATGAATCTAATGATAAGGTCAGGCAATTTCTCTGAAATGAAATTCTTCTTGGGAAGACACTATAGCATGAAAAGAGACTATATTTTGTATGGTCATCAAATATATTAGATGTTATTTGAAATAGCATCTCTTAATTTTATTTATATATATATATATACATATATATATACACATGTATCACATATGAATACATTAAGAGATATATAAAGATTTATATAGCCAATACAGATACAAATGATATAGATACATATATATATAGATATAGATGTAAATAATATGGATATGGGTATAGATATGGATTATATAGATAATAAAGGGTGATAGAGAGGATAGAGATAGAGATGATAACTAGAGCTAGAGGTGGGGATATGGTCCTAGATCTGTGATTTCATTGATGTTGGAAACTCCAAATGGGGAAACTCCCTTTACCAGTACAAATCAACAAATGTTCTCTAATTTAGAGTCTTAGAGTATGGAAGGCACTGAGAGGCTAAGTGGCTTTTCCAGGATCACACAACCAGTATATGTCAGGGACAGGACTTGAACCCAGGTTTTTCTAACTCCAAGAATGGTTCTTTATCTTCCACCTTTCATATCCAGCTAATGAGTCTGGACTCAATACTCAAGTGATCTCTGCCTTGACTATGAGGCAGGACCAGGGATTGGACATTTGCCTTGTTGGTCCTCCCACTCTACATGGGCCAACAGTCCAGGAACTAAGATCCTCCTGAAGGTTACCACCCCTCCCTCATCCTGGGGGTAGATAATCTACTCAAAGTATATTTCCCACCCCTTTCTCAGGGATCAATAATCAAATCAACATTGTCATAGCAACCTACAGCCATTTGGCTCAAACCCCAATCACTATAATTCTGAGTGACAGGCTGTTTAGGCTGAAGCTCCCTTCCCTGACCATCACCCCATGCTCCCTCATATTTATCCATATCAGCTCCATCTTTCCAGTGTTCCTAGCTCATCTATCCCTACCTCCCCAAGTGCCTTCTGGAACTCCTGTTCAACGGTTAACAAACTAATCTTAATTTTAGACCTGTGTACCCTCACACACAAAATGATACTGTATATACTTTGCATATGCTAATTTATATGTGTACAGAAACTGTTTATTTTGTCTTTGTCCTCAGTACCCAGTATAGTGCCTAGCACACAGTAGGTATTTAATAAATGTAAATAATAATAATACATATGTTAATAACAATTAATAAACAGAAAGGATAAAGAATTCTGATGAATGCAGTGACCAATGATAAATCCAAAAGATTGATGAGAAAGCATGCTATGCACCTCCAAACTCTAACCCTATACTTGTCTGCTTCTTGGACTGCTCATTCTGTGCATGCCTGGAATGCTCTCTCTTGTCATCTATCTACTGAATTATTTACCCATCCTTTAAAACCTCAAATAAATGCCAACTTCTCCAGGAATGCTCCCGCTGACAGTCCTAAATCTCCCCTCATACTCCCAAAGCAGAAATTACTTTTTTCCTCTAGGCCCTTACAGAGCCATGGTTTGCACCCTCATGTATTATCTCTTATTATGGCTTCATATCTGTCATATGCCCTTGCCAGACAGAAGATCCCATGAGGGGAGGAATGTTGTGTTAAGTTCTGGACACCATATTTTAGTAAGAACATTGACAAACTGAATATTGTTCAGAGGAGAGTAACTAAGATGGTGAGGGACCTTGAATTCAGGCCAGGTGTGACCTGTTTGAAGAAAATGGAACTGTTTCACCTAGAAAAGACTTAAGGAGTAGATGATAGTTGTCTTCAAGTTTTTGAAGGGCTCTCATATGGAAGGCAGAATAGATTTACTGTTCTTTGATCCACAGGTGGCAAAGCCAGGAGCAATGGGTGAAAGAGGCAAAGAAACAGCCTTGAAATACTTCCTAACAATTAGGGCTGCCCCAAAGTCCCAGGGCCATGGGCTACTTTGGAAGGGAGTGTGATTCCTCTCACTGGAGACCGTCAAGCAAAAACTGGATAATGACCATTTGTTGGGTACATTTTAGACAGGATGATTTTTGTTTAGGTGCAAGGTGCATTTAATGTCCTCCGAGGTCCCTTGATCTAAATTTTGTACCTACTCCAGGACAGTGCTCTGCACACAATAAGTGCTTAGTAAATGTTTGTTCAAAGTGAAGAAAGGTATATACATTAATTTTGTTCTTTTCAAGATTAAAATTAAAATTAATTAAATCATTGTTTTGCTAGGATTGAAAGTTTTTGACAATTATAGTAACAAGCTCTATCTAGCCTATCGGGCCTAGTTAGTTTTCTGATATTTAGATCTCAAAAAGATCTCATGGTTATAGTGGACTCCAAGCTGAATCTGAGTTCTCGCTATAATGTGGGGGCCCAAAAGTGGATGTGATTTTGGGTGACATTAAGAAAGCCATAATTCTCAGGACTTAGGAATTCTCTATTCTGCCCTAGTCAGATGATACCTCGTGAATTATGTTCAGCTCTGAATCCCACAGCTTAAGAAGAAGGTTGATATACTAGAGTGAATCCAGAGAAAGGCCCAGGGGCTAGTGAAGGGTGTTGAAAATATATCATCTGAGGAAAGGTTTAAGAGGCCTGGGGATGTTTAGCCTGGAGAAGAGAAGACTCAGAGAGGCATGACAGCTGTGGAAAATCCGTCATGTGGAATAGAATCTAAGACATGTTTATGCTTGGCCCCAGAGGCCAGAACTAAAGAGCACTGATAGGGGAATGGGGGGAAACAGATTGTGAAGAAGTGCATCTCAGCTTGATGTCTCAATGACAGCTGTCCTAAAGTGGGGACTTCTACCCCACTGGAGGCCTTCAAACAGAGCCTAGAGAAGCACTTGATGTTTACATTGCAGTGGGGATACGTGGGGGTATGAATTAGATTAAGAATCAATGTATCAGACAGAACCGAAATAGGGATCCCTGATGGCCACATATCAATTTAGAAAAGCAAAGACGAACATTGTCTGATTTTGTTAAACATTTCCCAATTACATTTTAATCCAATTCTAACCCAGCCAGGAGTTCTATGGGCTGTGACTTTGAAATCTCTGGATTAGAAGATCACCGAGGCCCTTTCTAACTCTAAAATTCTGTTGATGTTGGAATAGCTGATATTTAGATTGTGTTTTAAGGCTTCCAAAGGATCTTATGTGTATAATTTCATTTTATCTTCACAAAAAGCTTCTGAGGTAGGCAGGATAAGGAAGGGAAAGAGCCTATATTTGTGATTTCATTGGTTTACAGAGCTCTGGGTGAGGAACTCCCTCTACCACTGGAAGTCAGCACCTTCTCTGCAAGTATTGGAGCACTACCTAGAATGGAGAGGTGAAATGACTTGCCTAGGGTCACACAACAGTATGTGTCAGAAGTGGCACCTGGACCCAGGTTTTCATATGTCTGTATTAGGTAGGGTACCATTATCCCTATTTTACATTTAAGAACTGATACTCAGGGGGCAGCTAGTGGCACAGTGGATAAAGCTCTGGCCTTGGAGTCAGGAGGACCTGAGTTCAAATCCAGTCTCAGACACATGACACTTACTAGCTGTGTGACCCTGGGCAAGTCACTTAACCCCACTGCCTCACCAAAAAACAAAAAACAAACAACCAAAAACAAAAGAACTGATACTCAGCCCCATTACGTGACTTGTCCAGGTTATATAACTTTTAAAAGGCCAAAGGCAAGATTTGAATTGGTGTCTCCTGACTCAAAGTCAAGCCAACCTAATTCTCAGCAGTTATGGAACAAAGGTCATTTCCAGTATTGGGAACATCAAGCTTTCCTTTTCAGCCCCTTCTGCTTAACTGATTGTGACAGCTGAGACTAAGGTGGGAAGGGTCTGTTTATAGTTTTCAGGAGCATCTGCTTCTTATATACAGTATGGTTATGACCTTGGGTAAGTCACTCCCCTCTACCTCAGTTTTCTCATCTGTAAAATGAGGACAACAGTATCTGTCATTCCTTCCTTACATCCCATGAGATGTGCTCCTCACAGGCATCCTGTAAGGAAGGTGTGACAGATACATATTTTTTCAGTGCCCTGCAAATTTAAAACACCATACAATACAAGCTACTGTTAATGCTGTTATTACCTGCACAATGAGGAACCTGTACCAAATGATCTTTGAAGTCCATTGTGGCTCTAACAGTGTGAGTCTATGATTCTCTAAACTTTCCAATCCACATAAGAAAAGTTGTTATCCAGGGCAACCATCCCGCGGGTGCTCTGAATTGAAAAATGAAGGGAAGTTGACACTAGTAAGAGAAAAGGTTGGGAACAGAGGTATAAGTAGGGATTTTTTTTCACCCAGGATGATAAAGTTGGGAACAAGTACAGTAGGACAGAGGACAGTCTTATGGGAATGGTGAAGGTGGGCAATGGAACCCTATGGGTGATCAGCAAGAGAGAAAACAGTTGTGCTGTGTGGTGCAGGTCAGTAGATGAGGATGACTTGTGAAGAACAGGAGCAGCCTCCAGGGTGTAGCTGAGGAAGCACCCTGCCTCCCCTCTCCCATCCCTTATAGCTATAAACACAGATCTAGAGCTAGAAAGATACCTGAGAGATTGTTTAGCTCAACTGCCTCCTTTTACAGATGAGAAAATGAGGTTCAGACAAGTTAAGTGATTTACCCAGAGTCATATAGGTTAAGATTCAAAATGAGGTCCTTTGGGGCAAAACCCTGCTTCTTCCACCCTAGATAAAGCCCTGGTGGAGTCATTTTGTATTACAACTTCAAACTTCAATCGTTATAGTTTTTAAATTGAGTAAATGACACTACAACATTTGACAGAGTATTATGTATTACTTCATGGAAAGATATGTAATGTGTAGATATACATGCACATATATAATATGTGCACATATACATATATATGTATATGTATATATATATATGTGCATGTGTATGTGTGCGTGTATACACACACACACACACACACACATACACACATACTTATGTGTGTGTGTGTTTAAGGATGGTTAGGTGGCATAGTGAATAGAGTGCCGGGACTGGAGTCAGGAAGACTCATCTTCCTGAGTTCAAGTCTGGCCTCAGACACTTCCTAGTTATGTGACCCTGGGCAAGTCACTTCACCCTGTTTGCTTCAATTTCCTCATCTGTGAAATAAGCTGGAGAAGGAAATGGTAAACCACTCCAGGATCTTTGCCCAGAAAACCCCAAATAGGGTCATGGAGAGTCAGACATGACTGAAAGGACTGAACAACAACAAAAAACTATACGTATGTGTATATGTGTGTGTGTGTGTGTGTGAGTGTGTGTGTGTGCTGTAAAAATCCCTCATGAAAGAGATATGAGCCTTATGCATTTAAGAGATACAATGAACTCAATGGGGAAATAGAACCTGCAGGGAGAACACCTACTGTTTTAGAACTGATTGTGACAAAAGCAAAGGCCACTGTTATACTTAGAAAAAATCAAACAGTCGTTTGGAAAATGTAATGTTTATACTATTAACACACCTGAGTTAACTCATGAGATTAAGAAGAACCATTTGATCTAGAAGTCATTGATTTATGGACAGAACTTGTTAAATTTTATTAGCATTTGTCTCGTTGCAGCAGCACTTTTAATTTTAAACTACTCTATTATAATAACCCAAGACAGTTTGTTGACAAACTCTGAGGATGTAAGGTTGAGTGTTCTGGGTTTTTTTTTCCTTTTTTTCCTCACAATATTAATGTTGTCATTAGTTTAACAACTGGATTGTGAGAAAGACCTTTATTTCCATGGAGCACAACATCTTGGGCAATGATTGTATCCAGTCATAATGGCGGGAGGGTCTTTATTGGTTGGCTTAAGTCATTTTCAACCAGGTTAATGTCTTGAAATTATTCTTAGGAAAGTGACTGTATAAACTTCCATTCCATTTCAATACTTTAGATAAACATGAAAGCTTAATGCAAAGCCTAACTGGTAAGAAAGAAAATTGTAATATTCTGCATATTACAGGGATTAAAACAAATTTGGATGAAGGCTTTCAAAGCATTAATTTGAGAGGTTTGGGGTGAATATTATCTATAAAAGCATACTTTCTAAATCCCTTCTGGGCGATTATCAGCAAATTGTTTAACATTTCCATTGTGCTTTCCTCCTTTCAGATCAACTAACTGTCCATCCAGTATTCCTGAGTTTGAGCCACTGGGCCAATATCACATTAGAATTCATTTCACTTTCCCTGGCACATTTAGAGTCCCATTTTCAAAGCAGCTCAATGGAGCCTTCCTTCTTATGTGACTACCCAGCTGAACTGTGCTGCTAGCTGAATGGAAGGGTAGCTTAGCTGGTCATAGATGCAATTATGGACACTGGCAAGGGAAGGTGGAGAGTCACAGGGCTAACGTCATCTACTGTCTCTACACAAAGCAGCTTGCACATGGAGCGCTTTGAGGCCTTGGTCCGGTGCTACTTTGTCACTCATTGTGGCACCATATGAATGCACTAAGAAAAAGGGCAGGGCCATTTCTAGTGAGATGTAGGATCTGGTATAAATCATACAGGATGACCTCTGGAGTGATAAATTTACTTTTACAGAAGAGGACCAGAAAGTGAGAATTCCTTTCTCCCAGTGCCCCCAAGGCCTTCTAATAGGGATAAATACGGAAGGAAGGCAGGGAAAAGAGGCAGACAAGCAAATAGTAAATAAATAATAACTCCTCATACTTCTAAAGCACTTTAAGGTTAACAAAGTGTTCTCCTCCCAAATCCCTGGGAGGGCGGTAATGCAAGTATTATTAGCCCTATTTTACACATGAAACTAAGGTTCAAAAAGTCAAGTTACTTGCCTGGTAAAACACAGCTCATAAGGAACAAAGTCAGAGGATGGATGGTGGAGGTTCCTAGACTAAGGCTAATTCCTTTCCTTCTCTGTAAAATGAAGGAGCTGGGCTACATGATCTCAAGGATCACTTTCATCTCTGCCCTTCTATGAAACTGTGACATGCTGCTGCTAATATGGTCTTTGGGAATTCTTGATGTCAGCTGCTGGGACTAGAGTATGCTGTGACAATGCCTGGATGTGCTATGATCACCCTTTCCTCAAACGTGATACATACCTCCTTGAGTCTCTCATTGGACATCTCTACCTGGTCTCTGCAGCACTTGGTTCATGGTCAAATTTGGCTTACACTAGACTGGAATAACCCTAAGGTTGAAGAGTGCTTTCTTTTGGATGGAGAATATTTATCTTTCCAGTGAATTCTTTCCTGTGAAAATACAGTTAATTCATTATTCTAGAACATAGTGTATACCTGCAAAAGTTAAGTGACTTGCTTTTTAAAGTTAAGCATTAACAATCCTTTCTGGCCCTTGAGTTAAAAATTATAATAGGACAAACAAGAACAAAAATAATATGTCACACAACTACCCTCAATACTGAGCAGGAGGTGATCACAAGTGCTAAAGACAGTTGAGAGTTGAAGATTTCTTCAAACAGAGAGGAATGCAAAATCTAGTTAATCACATTTACTCAATTTTCTCAGGAAGAAGAGAGAATGGCTTCTCCACTTGAGGAGTCACTGCCCTCCTCAGTATCAACAGCACAGAAGAGAAAATCAGGACTAAGTTCTCATCGATTCTACTGCTGTCACTTGGTTTCAAAGCTTTGTTATAGGCCACACTCAACTTAATTGCTCCTTAATTGAAATAGTCACTTTAATATTACTTCCTAAAATCTGGAGAAATACTCACATTTTTAGTGGGATGGTTTGTCTGTGATCCAATGCTATCTGATGCTAGAGTATAATTAGGAATTCTGCTTATGTTTTGGCAAGGAAAATGGCATCTTGATTCATTTCAATGCAGTGCAATGCACTTGACACAAATAGTCTGCTGTATGCAGAGCCCGGTGGCCTCTCTAATGGGGAAATACAGTTGAGATAAGAAGCAATCCTTCCCTCAGTGGAGTTCATTGCCTAGAAGGGAGATAAGATGCCAGCACAGCTAACACAAATACATATTACATTATATACATAGACACATCATATGTATATGTATAACTCAAGGAAGGAAAGAAAATTCTTGTCCAAAGAATAGGCAGCAATTGAGCTAGATTTTGAGGGATCAGTAGGATCTCTACAGGTAGAGGTGTGGGGATGGGGAGGGATGGCATCCCAAATATAGCAAATGACACAAACCAATGCAAGGAAGCAAAAAAGCAAGAGCTGACCGTGAGGTATGGCAAATAGTTCAATTTGTCTAGAGCATGGAATACATCATAAGGAATAGTGTCAGATATGGAAATTCAGCATTGTTCCAGATGGTAAAAGGCCTCAAATTCTAGGTTACACAGCCTAGATACCATCTATTGTGGAATGGGGAACCATTCAAGCATTTTGAACAATAGTCAGTTCACTCCATGAGGAATATAGATCAAGGAGGAATGCAGGATATAAACTGGCAACCGATTAGATGTGGAAAGGAAGGGAGATGAATGAGGCAAAAACCAAGACTTCAGCCATGAGTGAAAACAAACATTCTAGACTTAATGACTGCTAACTATTAGATCAAATGTACTGAAGTAGAAGTAGGCTTTCAAAACTGTGGTATACATGGTGACTGGTGATGCCAGTGACCAAAACAAGAAAGTCAAGTTTTGGAGAAAAGATAAATTAGTGGCAAGGAAAATAAATGCGTGCTTTCAATGGGACATCTAGGTGGAGAAATCCTCAAAGGAGTTGGAAATGGGGGTCTGGAACTTAGAAGAGAGGTCAGGATTAGATTTTTAGATTTTAAAATCATCTCTATAGAGGTGGCAGCTGAAGACACTGGAGTGGATGGGACTGCTAATAAAGAAAGCACAGAGAGAAGAGTGAATGCTAGATCTTTTGAAATATATACATTAAAAGGTCAAGAAAAGGAACCAGCAAAGAATATGGAAAAGAACAAGGAAAAAAAGGAGAAAGGGAAGCTTTGAGAGAAGACTGAAGGCACCTTCTAAGAAGTTAAAGAGGGAGTACATGGTGTAACACCAATAGAAAAAAAAAAGCTTAAATTTCAAAAAATAGATGATACTTCAAAAATTTTCAGATGTAAAGGACTACTAAAAATGGATGAGTATAATAGAGAATTGGGGACAATTATCTTGAGGAATTAGGCAAGAACAATCCTTTTGCTTGAATTATTAGAGTAACTCCTTCAATGATTCATTTCTTTTTCCTTGTCCATACTTCAACATCTCATTACTTTAGGTAGGCTTTTCCCTTAGATGACCTATGTAAAATCCATTACTGGGATGGCATTTAAAGCCTTTTAGTCTGAGTAGGACCTCCAGAGCTTATGCACTAAGGCAGAACCATAAAAAATTCAGAGTCAACTCCAGGTCATTTTGAGGTATGTGTGAAAGGAAAGCACTAATGAACTTCTAGCTCCACACAAGGTAAAAATACCCAAATACTCCAATTTTATTCATAATTTATTGAAACTTAATGTATAAGAAGTCAATCCTCAATGAAATAAGATCAACACCCAAAACATGTGTACATGTCATTTAGTCCCATCTCCCTCAGCCCTCCAGTTGATGTAATCACAGGATGTAGAATGTAATCAAAGATGATGAAGTGTTTGTGTGGTAACAAGGTCTTAACCCCAGGACATCCCTTTCCAGAAGTATGAATACTTCTTTGATTGAGGCAGAATTGCAGGAAATTGAGGAAACAACTATTCCCTCCCTCCACCCCACCTTCCCATGATCCTTAAAGAATCTAGTCATTTTGAGTCAAGAGGTCAAGAGAATCAAAAAGAGAGCCAGCAGTTGGACAAGAACCTAGCTCTTCACCTCTTTGGGGGAAGTGGGACATTTTTCTCTTCATTCCCTCCACCCCAAGATTGGCCAAGCTGTCTAGCAATGAAGTTATATACTGAAAGGGAGACACTCTATCCAGCAGCTAGAGTCAGTTTGAGAGAGTTCAAGACACAAGTGAGGGAAAGCTTTTGTTGTTGTTCAGTCATTTTTCAGTCATGTTCAACTCTTTTTGACCCCATATGGGGTTCTTGGCACAGATACTGGAGTGGTTTGCCATTTCCTTCTCCAGTTCATTTTACACATGAAGAAACTGAAGCAAGCAGGCTTTGGTGACTTGCCCAGGGTCACATGGGCAGCTAGGTGGCATAGTGGATAGAGTCCTGGCCCTGGAGTCAGGAGGACCTGAGTTCAAATCTGGCCTCAGACACTTAATAGCTGTGTGACTTTCGGTAATTCACTTAACTCTGTGTGCCTCAGTTAACTCATCTGTAAAATGAGCTGGAGAAGAAAATGGCAAACCACTCCGGTATTGTTGCCAAGAAAACCCCATATGGGGCATGAGGAATTGGACACAAGTGAAACAATTAAATAACAAACCAAGATCACACAGCCAGTAAGTGTCTGAGGCCAGATTTGAACTCAGGAAAATGAGTCTTCCTGACTCCAGGCACCATACTCTAACCACTACAGCACCACCAAGCTGCCCCAAGGGAAATGTAGGCTCTTAATAAGCACTTGATTTAACAGAGACTCTCCTTCCAGATAGATACACACACAGTGAGCCAGTTGCTTGAGAGAGGAAAAAGCTTCCAGGAGGAGGATCTTTGGCACCTATGGAGGAAGAGAGCTCTTTAAGGACTAAAGAGATTACTAGTCCTGGCAATCTGAGTGTGAGGACTCTACAGGAGACTAAACAATTTGAGGTCCAGTAGTACTAGAGGAAGGCAGAGTAGTATTAGTACCATGTATTCTCTACACAGGTTGCACACTATTAACGAGTTCTAAGTTTGTGCCTACTCTTCCTACAGACACTGAATTTGTAGAAGAGTGTGCCCTAGGCTTAGGGGGAAATTTCTGTAGCTAGGGTTAGAGGGCACTGTTTCGTTTGTATCATATCATCTCAGTAAATGTCTTTGCTAAAGGAAAAAAAAAGCTTATTGTGTCTGCTAGTTCATTGTTAACAGAGGCTTGCAAGCTGTACTCATAGAAGACTAGACTTTACATATTTTGAATCCTCTCTTATGTTCTGCTATATACATGACATGCCTTTTTTTTCCTTTTCTTACTTTGTATTTCAGTTCCAATATTTAAGTTTACGATATTTTTTTTTCTTTTCTCTATTCTGAGTTTATGTTCTGGTGTTTGAGTCTAAAATAAAGTTAAAAAAAAAGAAGACTAGACCCACAGGGTTCCTTAGTACCCAAGGGGATAGGTGCCCTCTGAAGAGAAGTGATGTAATGAAAGGTGAGGAATTAAAGAGCTACTCAAGGAGTCAATTCTTGTGTTGTCCAACAAGTTCCCTCCAATGTTGTTTTGTAAAACTATCAATGGCTTGAAATGTGGTTTTTTTTTTCCTGAATTGTGCTTGTGCTGTCACATTATTGACAAGCTTCCACATCAGTGGGAGAACATTTTAAATCACTCTAATACAGCAGATGAACTTGTAAGCTTTCTCAAATTAATCACTGCTAACCACAAAATCAAATGGGTGATGGGGAGTTCAATATTTCCAAAACTTAGTGCTCACTGTGCTGTTTACACTTAGAATCAACAAAATACTCAATCTATATTATTTGTCTTTTATTTCAATATAGGTGAGAGTATTCTATTCCCCAGTTAATTACGAAGAAGAATGTAATTGCAAATAACTAATCCCATTATGGGACATTTACTTGAAGGTAGACTAAGTTGTCCAGTCTTAGTCATCTGAGTCTTTCACTGTTGACCAATGAATTTTCCAGTTATGATCTGAGATCAAAGCTTCCAATTTCCAGCATAGCATGACCAAAATTCGCTGTCATTAAAACTTTTAGGGTAAAAGATTGTTGAGAAGCTTCATCAGGCTTTGCTTATATAATCCTTTTCACCTTCATGTAGGGAGAACCGATAAGACACATTAGCAAAGGGAACCCTCAAGAAAGACAGCAAAAGGGGCAGCTAGGTGATGCAGTGGATAGAGCACTGGCCCTGAAGTCAAGAGAACCCGAGTTCAAATCTGGCCTCAGACCAAACACTTGACACTTACTAGCTGTGTGACCCTGTGCAAGTCACTTAACCCCAATTGCCTAAAAAAAAAAAGACAGCAAAGGCAACTAGATTTTAACAATAAAGAGGTTTTTGGCAACCTCAGAAAGAGCAGTTTCAGTTAAGTGGTGTGTCTGAAAGCCAGATTGGAAAGGGTGGGGAAGTGAGCAGGAGGTGAAGAAATAGATGCCACAAGTACAGATGGCTTTTTCTAGGAGCTTGGCTGCAAAATGGAGGAGAGATATATAGCAATAGCTTCAGGATGCAGTAAGCTCAAGTGAATGTTTTTTAAGGAAGGAGGCAATCTCAACATTTTTGGAGGCAGCATGGTAATAATCGCTAAAGGAAAACTGAAGATTAAAAAGAAAGATGATCAAAGGGGCAAGGTGTCAAAGGAAATGGCAGAGGTAGAATCAGGAGTGCAAATGGAGGGGTTGGTGCAAATGAGGACCACCTCTTACTAAGGTATTACAGCAAAAGAGAAGATAATAGAGGGTCATGTTGAGAAGATTTGAGATGAAGAACTGAGAAGACAGAGCTCAAGGTGAATAAAATTAATTTTCTCAACACAGTAAAGGTCATTTGGTGAGAGAGAAGAGGGAGGAGTGGTATAGGTGATTTGAAATGAGAAAAGGAGAACTGGAACAGAAGCAATGAAGAATGCAACAGGGAGTCAATTAGGGAGCAGTAGTGGGGGCCCAGTTGATCTTGGATAAAACAAATTTATAGTGGCCATAGCTGGCATGGGGTCTTCAGAAGCATATGAGTAGGAGCAGAGAAGGAGGGTTCTGGGAATGATCTCAGGTTAAGGGTCAGAAAGGGATGATCAGCAATAGGATAAGAGAGAGAGAGGACTGAAAGTAGAGGATAGCACAAAATGGAACTGGCTAACTATAGGGTCAAAATGTTGAAGGGAGGAGAGTGAGGTCAGAACAGGGATGATGGATTAGGGAAGCAGGGAGGCACTGAGTGACTGAAGGTCGTGGTGAAAGTGAAAGAGAATTATAGGAGGAATGAGGCATAGAGAGGGATGGATGGTTAGGAGGCTATGGTAAGACAGGGAAACTTCAGCATTCTGGATCAGAGAGGAAGGAAGAAGGAAGCAAACATTTATGAAGCATCTATTCTGTGCCAGACACTGTGCTAAGAATTGGGAGGAAGGAAGGACCAGAAGAAAAAACACTGAGGGATGCTTGGAGTTGTCACATTATCATGCAGGAAAACACTTTGAAGCTCAGCAAGGTAAGAAGACAGGTGTCCAATGTTCCTAGCTTTGGGGTTAAGAGATAAGATAGTTTGGCTTCCTGGTCAATGGGCCAGGCTGAGATGCAGCCCCACAGCAAATGTGGACAAAGGGAGAAGTAAGTTCACAGGCTGTAACTAGACCATCTCCTATACACAGCTAGTTTGTACAACACCTTACAAATAGATTTACAGTATATCCAAATTCCTGAACAGGCTCCGGGTATAAAAGCCTCCTTGCCTGAATGAAGACATTAGCCTGAAGTCTGCACTCTCAGGAGTCCAGCTTCAGGAGCAAAGACCTCTTTACCGTACCCTCATATCTCCCCCTCCCACAAACCACTTCCCCTACACTCTTGTAGTAGTTTGCCTGAGCTGAGTTATCAAGCAAGGGGATGAGGGCATGTTGAGCCTGGCAGAGTCCTCTTTGAACTGATAGGCCTATGGTAGAGAAAAAATGAATTAGGCTTGGGTAGACAGAACCCTAGAACTGAGTATCTGTTGCCTTGAGGGTGGCACATCCCAGTTCTCTATAATAGTATCATGCTACCATCCCAACCCCACCTTCAGTTCTGCTCATATTCAACAGTGTCTATCTGGGCTGGAAAATCTGGAGACCTCAGCCAAACTAACATATAATTCCTAGAGCAGCAGAAGCTGAAGATGAGCTATCCCTAGCACCAGGACCAAGCAACTAAGTCCCTCACTGCTCTCCACTAACCTTCAGAGTCCCCAAGGAAGTGGGGGTCCACTGCAGTGGGCCCCTCCCCACAACTTTCATTCTCCTTACCAGGAGACTAACATAACCTGAAAACAAAATGAGAAGAAGCAGAACATCTCCCCCAACCATACTACTCCCCCAGGACATCCCTGGCCAACACCTGGCCTGATCACATGGTAAAAGAAAGGCCAGATCTTGAAGTTTCATATAGGGTAGATGGAAAAGCTGGTGCATTAGGGGACTGACGACAGGGAATAGAGGCACTACCTTTCAGCAAGCCTGAACCAGGAAAACAACTAGCATTAACACCTATATTGGGAATAGCAGGCCCTGTAGCTCTGAGCTCAAGCCATGCCAGGCCCACATCCCAGGAGCACACAGGCCACCTCAAGCAGGTAGCTACCCCTCTGCCTTTGCATGCCAGGGATAGTATATTCTTTGAAGAATCTTCTATATACAGACTGGTAGTCACAGGGGCCACTTCCAACAGCTAGTCCAGAACTGGCCCCAACTGCAGCCACTAGGCAAGGAGAAGGAAGCCTCAGGGCCTGTGCTAATGAAGACCTCTGGACCAAAGCATTCTGCTGCTTCCCACAGTTTGGGCAGCACACTCAGTACCATCTGGGTCCATGGGATCATTCTCATGACCTGAAGCCCTAGAGGGTTCCCAGCACCTGGTCCCAATGTCCACTTTCTCCCTCTACACTTCTCATTCTTGTACATTTAAGTCCCAGTGAAGGAAACGCATCAAGTCTTGTTTCCCCAGTTGGATACCACATTCCACCTGGAACTGGTTTAAAATCTGGAGTAGGCCATCTTGCACAAACCATCTTTGGCTAGCTGACTGGTGTGCAAATCTTACTTATTTTCAAATCTCTCTCATTTCCTGCCTGGCACAGTACTTTGCACAAAATTAGCTTGTGTTGAGGGAAAAAAAAGGAAACAACAATACTTCAAACTATCATTAGATGGCAATTTTAGTTTACAAATTATTTTGCATATGCTCTCTTATTTGGTCCTCACAACAATCTTGTATATATATATATATATATATATATATATATATATATATATATATATTACTCCAAGTATTATTACCTCTCATTTTACAGATGAACAAACTGAGGCTCAGAAAGGTCAACTGACTTCTCAAGAAAACATAGTTACTTCAATCCAGGTCCCTCCACTCTAAAGCTAGTATTCCTTCCACTACCCCATAGCTGCCTCAGTATAGGTTAAACTGGGACTTAAAAGTGAATAGAAGATTGTAGATGATGAGAATATTGAAAGTATTATGTTATTATTAATAACAATAATAACTGATATTTAACATTTTAAGGTTGCCAAAGAGATTTAACTCATTTGAACCTGACAGTGCCAATGATAGAGATATTGCAGGAACTGTGATCCTCATTTTCCAGATAAGGAGACTGAAAATTCAAGTCCTTCTGAAGTTAATAGGCTAGTATCCAACTTCACCACAACCACATTTGAAGCTAACCTTTCTACATCATGTCTGGCTAGGTTGTAGAGTAGACTTCAGTTGAACTGAAAGCAGTATCTTTAAAAGATAGGACAAATTATAACCTTGAACTCTCAGGGAACAAGATAATTAATAAAATAATGACTGAAGGGCATTCATTAATCTTGAAATAATTTCCAGAGGTTTCCATCAATGGCAGCCAATTTATAACATGTTCCAGATAATCATCCCAACCAAGGAAAGAAAGAAAATGATTTTTGATACTGTGATGGTGCCCGTGCTTGTCCAGACAAGCCATATCACTTTGGGAACCAGGTGTGACTTGCCACCAAAGTCATGTGTAGACAGTTTTTTAAGACTCAAAACAAAAACGTAAAAACGTGTTTTTGTAATCCAGACAGAATCACAGCTAAGAAGATCACTTCTTGGCATTCATGTGGATATACCATCATGTTCCAAAACTAGGCTGGGATTTGAGAGACTCATGGAATATTAATATGAAGTTGCTTCTTTGCTTTTCTGAAAACTTTTGGTGATTGGAATTGTGGCTGTTTTACAGATAATTAAACTTTACCTAAAGGGCATCCTTCATGTTATTTATCTCAAAATGCCTACTCAATTACACATTGAGGAATTGTGTGATATTTACTGCCTCCTCTGGTTAATAACCCAATGTGTGACCTAGTTTGATGAATTAGTCATATGGTGATATGTGATCATGCATGCCAAAAGCAAAATAAAGAAAATGTCAACTTACTTTGGATGGGATCAAAAACAGACTTGAATTCTCCATAAGCTCATACCATGCAGTCACACCAAGAAAAGCAAAAGGATCTCTCATTCAGTGACTCTCCAAGGGTCTTCAGCAGACCACTGGAGGTACCCGAGTGTCTTTGAGGAAGCCTAGGACTACTCCTTCACCCAAAATGCAAGGACTTACATATGATGTTTTCCAAGAGTCTGGATATCTCATAAGTATTTTAAACCTAACATGTCCAAAACAAAATTCATTATTTCCCCCAAAATCCCTCTTCCTTCTAACTTCAGTGTTTCTATCAAGATACCACCATTCTTACATTCATTCACATTCACAGTCTTGAGGTCACCCTCATATTCTCATAGCAAGCACAGGACTGGGTTAGGGAGTGAGAAGGAAGGTAGGGGGAAGTGGTGCTATCTGACTGTCAAGAAAATAACTTTTTACTGTCTTTAAGAGCATAATGCAAAATATTGGTTGCATTCTCTCTCACTTTCAATTGCCCATCCATTTATTCCCACCAATACCACCACCTTCCCCACCTAGCTGTAACTAAAATGTAACCATATTCAAGCCCACACCTACCACTGCCAAGGGTCCTGTGCCATTCTTTATAAGTCAAATATAAAGGATCAAACAGCTAAGAGTAGAGTAGGTAACACCATCCAAGGTAACCTTTAAAGGTGGCAAATAGTTCTAGGTTACAGGTGGGTTTAAGTGGTCCACCAAAAGTTTATTGTAAACCACCAAAATTAAAGAAACACTTGTCAGACTATGTTCCTTTCACTGTGGACAAGGTGTGTGCTTGTTCTGTTTCAACTAAATAATTTAGTACTATACAACTGTAAGATTTCACAGGCGTTTCAGTCATTCCGAAAAGGTAATGGACTTATTTTGGGATTTGTTTTTTCAGTCATTCTATTTCAACTCATTACATCTCTAAAATCAAAGCACATTGGCCTCTAGAGCAAATGCAAATCTTTAAACTTATGTTACTTTGTAGATGCTCAATATTTGGGGCTCCAATTAAAGTTAATTAATAGTCTTTCACATTTTAATATGAAAGTTGGAGATTTCATTCTTTGCAGAAACAACTACTGTTAAAATGTATTCTACTCCCACAAAGCCCTCAAAAATATTTACTGAAAGGCTATATCTTATTACTCATCCCCTTGTAACTATCTGTCTAAAACCAAAATACTTAACGTCAAAGAAATGAGGGGAAGGACTAATATTTATAATTAAAGGACAAGTTATCCCCTGTATAGCCAAATGTAAAATGAAATGATTATAGTCTTTATTAGGTCTTGAACAATGGGAACACATTTTGCATAATTATGCATTATTTTGGGATGGTTATCAAGATGTCTCTGGGACATCAGTGTATTGCTTTGTTTCAACAAATATAAATTGAAGAGAAAAGAATTCACTGTAACTGCTTGGAAAATGCAAATATGAATTAGAAGTGACCTGAGGGGGAAAAAACATAGAGGCCATAGGAGGTGGTGCCAAGATGGCAAAGAAAAGGCAGGGACTCAGCTGAGCTATCTCAAATTTCCCTCCAAACAACTTTAAATAATGCCTGAAAATGAATTCTGGAGCAGCTGAATCAACAAATGGAGAGGGCAAAATAATTTTCCAGCCCAAGATGACTTAGAAAGTCAGCAGGAAAGGTCTGTCACACAGGGGTGAGAGTGGAGTACAATCCAACATAGGCTGTACCAGTACAGGCCCAGCCCTAGCAAGCCAGAAGCAGGCCTTGGGAATGACTGAATCAGCAGCAGCAGCAATAGCTTCCAGAATTCTCAGCTCACAGATGGTAAAGGGGTTGGACAACTGATCAGAAGGAGATTACAGGAGTCCGTTTGCTGGCATGAAGTGCAGGACTATGTTGCATTGCCCATACTCAGATCCTGATCACAGTCCCAGGGTGAGAAGGAGCACTAGTACCCCAGAGATTGCAGCTACAGAGGAGCCAGAACCTTAGTCACAGTTCCAGGGTGGAAAAGACACCTTATGGTCCCTCACAGACCAAAGCATAGGCCAGGAAAAGAGAAAATTCATCTCTCCTTAGATCATACCAACTTAGAGGAACTGAAAACTTACAGACCCCCAGAACCACCTCTGTAAACAGCTGCACAAAAAAACCTTCAAATTTGAGACAGTGCTCCTTCTACCCCAGGAGCAGAGCCCAACTTCAATGACATGTTAAAAGTTTTAAAAAAAATGGGCTGAAAAAATGAGCAAACAAACAAAAAACAAACATAAAAAAAAAACTCTGACTGTAGAAAGTTACTATGGTGACAGGGAAGATCAGAACAAACTCAGAAGAAGAAAATAAAATCAAATTGCTGCTCAGTCAAAGAAAAATATGAATTGGTTTTAGACCCAAAGAGAATTCCTGGAAGACCTCAAAAAGGAAGAGAAGAAGAAGAAGAAGAAGAAGAAGAAGAAGAAGAAGAAGAAGAAGAAAGAGAGAGTGAGAGAGAGAGAGAGAGAGAGAGAGAAATTGGGAAAAGAAATAACAGTGATAAAAAAAATCATGAAAAAGGTCAACAATTTGGTAAAGCATGCACAAAAATACTGAAGAAAATAACACCTTAAAAAACAGAGTAGGTCCTCAGAAAAACCTGGAAAGACTTGCATGGGCTGATATAAAGTGAAATGTACTGTGTACAAAGTAACAGCAACACTGTAAGATGATCAGCCATGAATGACTTAGCTGTTCTCAGCAATACAACAATCCAAGACAGCTCTGAAGGACTTAGGATGAAAAATGCTATCCATCCCCAGAGAAAGAACTGATAGTGTCTGAATACAAATTGAAGCATACTTTTTTTTTTTTACTTTCTTTATTTTTCTTGAGTTTTTTTCTAGTCTGTTTCCTTTCACAACATGACTATTATGAATAAGTTTTGCATGACTACACATGTAGTACAACCTATATTAAACTGCTTACCTTTTCAATGAAGGCGGGAGGGAGGGAGGAAAGGAGAGACTTTGAAGCTCAAAGTTTTAAAAATAAATGTTAAAAATTGTTTTACATGTAACTGGGGAAAAATAAAATACTAAATACAAGCTTAAAATAAAATTAAAAAAACAGAGTAGATGAAATGGAAAAAGACACGCAAAAATCCAACAAAGAAAAGAATTCCTTAAAAAAGTAGAAGTGACCAAACGGGAAAGGAAGTACCAAGGCTCCCTGAAGAAAATAATTACTTAAAAATTAGAATTGGCAAGTGGAAACTAATGATTCTATGAGATATTCTAGAATCAAATCAAGTGTTAGCAATGAAGGGATCTGTGATCTCAGAAAGAGAAAATCCTATGAGGAAATGAAAGAAGGGAGGGGTATTAAAAATGGAGAGAAAAGAAACAGGCCTTTCTATGGTAGTAGGAGAGGTTCCACTGATGAATGTTCTTATAGGTGAGGAGAGAGGGTCTTTAGGGGGAAATAAGGACCTTATACTAGGTGTGGCTTGGGGGATTTGCTTAAAAAGTCTATTGTCTTACTCAGGGAGTGATTACCTTTGAATCCCTAGGGGCGACTGGAGAGAACTGGGAGAATTAGAGAGCATGGAGGAAATTTATGTGACATATGTGGAAAAAGGCAAATACGGAAGATTACAGATCAATGGTAGGATGGATAATCAGAGACATGGTAGGGGAGGGGTCCTAACATGGGGCAACATCCTTTCTGAAAAGTACAATAACTGGCATCGTTCTGAGAGCAAAGAACAATGGAAAAGGGGTATCAATGAGGAAAGTTCTACAAGATAGTGACTGAAACCACCTGGAGGGGAGAGGCTAGAATGGATACCTTGAAAGCTTTGATTGCATGAAGAACACAGAGAAAAGAGAAAGATTAGATAATTATGGAGGTAAATCATGAGTCCTTTGTCAGTATTAGGGTAGTGGGAGGGGAAAAATTATATATATGTATAGATAGATAGACAGATAGATAGATAGATAGATAGATAGATAGATAGATAGATAGATAGATAGATAGAGGGCACAGGGTGAATTGAAGATGAAAGGGTGATATCTGGAAAATAAAATTAAGGGGTGAGAGAGGATTATACTGGGAGAAGGAGAAAGGGAGAAGTAGAATGGGGTAAATTATCTCACATGAAACCACAAGAAAAGGCCTTTACAGTGGAGGGGAAATGGGGGAAGGTGAGAGGGAATGAGTGAATTCTAT